>NC_043002.1:39642196-39694696 GCF_006345805.1 Octopus sinensis | reverse complement strand
ATATATATTCTCTTATCCTCTAATCTAGGTAAATCATTTAAATATTTTGCTACTGTTTTTTTTTTTTAATCAAGAGAGAGACTCTGATAGCTAATGAGTTGAGATACTAATGACAATTTTAAGGCTGGCAAGTAGAGAGTTCTAGAAGTTATCATCATCATCATTTAACGTCCATCTTCCATGCATGCATGGGTAGGATGGTTCACAGGAGCTGGCCAAGTAGAAAAACTACTCTAAGGTACTGTCTGTTTTGGCAGGGTTTTTGCAGCTGGATACCCTTCCTAACACCAACCACCCTGCAAAGTGGACTCAGTACTTTTTACTTGGCACAAACACATGTGAGGTTAATTTTGGCATGATTTTTAATGCTGGATCCCTTCCACTTTACAATGTGGACTGGATGCTTTTTATATGGCTCCAACACTGGCAGGGTAACCAAGTAACTCACAAACAACGAAAAAAAGAAAGATGAGACATTTAAAGAGATATAATAAATATGACAAGAAAGGGACATGTATGTGTATAACAGATAGCTTAAATGTTTTGTTGCCAATCTGCCTGAGTTTATCTGTGGTTTAATTATATAAAATAGCCCATTTTAAAATGCTTATACTGAAATTAAAACCTATCACAATTTTATTTAAAGACATTTTTATGTTCCAAACACCACAGTAATAAAGTAACAAATTCAGTTGTTTTAATGAACCCTTCTAAACTCTTGCTCATCTTCAAAAATGACACAAAGACATAGGCAATATGTTTCTTTAGACATAAGGCAGTGGTGAGATGGCAGAATTGTTAGCATGTCACACAAAATGCTCAGCAACAGTTTATCCAACTTTACATTCTGAGTTCAAATTCCACTGAGGTTGACTTTACCTTTAATCCTTTCAAGGTCAATAAAATAAGTACAGCCAAGCACTGGGGCTGATATAAATGACTAGGCCATTCCCTAAAATAGCAGGCCTTGTGTCGATAGCAGAAAGGAACATATTTCATTAGACAAATGGGAATGAAAGATTTAACTAGTGTTATGATACAGATGAAAAATTATGAAGAACAGAGAACAGTATACTCCCATTGGTTTCAGTCAAGAGACTGTAGTTATGTTTAGGCACCATCTTCAAGAGTATAGTTGATTCGTTATATTAATCCCAGTAACAAAACCTTGGCAAAATGAAAGCAAAGACAATTCAAACAACTTCAATTTTTCCTTCTCTTATCAGACATTGATGATTCTTTCCAACCTCCATTATGTAACTAATAGACAAAACTGATAGAGAAAAACTGGATTCAAAATTCTGCCAAGAGGGGAGAGCATCCTTTCACTGGTTCCAATCACTGGACAACAACCAAACTGGGTCCCTACCACCAAGGGTTTTAGTTGATGATGTAGAATACCTCAGTGTATTTTGGTATTTATTTCAATGTTCTAGTAGGATATGACATGCAAAATGGACATTGACAGCATAAAGGGAGAACTCAGTTGAATGGCTGAACATAAATAACTGCAAGATGCCCAAATATGAGGCAACCACTGTCTTATATTTATTTTTAATAACAGTTTGACTTAACTGAATCAAACTGTTATTAAAAATTTATGTAACTCCTATCAATATATTGAGTGCCACTTTCTTTTGTTTGTCCATTCACTACACACACACACACATCGTCATCGTTTAACGTCCACTTTCCATGCTGGCATGGGTTGGACGGTTTGACTGAGGGCTGGCAAGCCAGAAGGCTGCACCAGGCTCCAATCTGATCTGACAGAGTTTCTACAGCTGAGTGCCCTTCCTAATGCCAACCACTCAGAGTGTAGTGGGTGCTTTTTACATGCCATCAGCACAATTATGTGCCACACATATACTACCACATTTGTGTTTGCCTCCAACACACCACCACAGCTTGGTATTGGTGTGTTTATGTCTATAACTTAGCAGTTCAACAGAGGAGACCAATAGGATAAGTACTCGGCATTTAAAAAAGAAAACCAAGTACAGGAGTCAATTCTTCCAAACAAAAAATTATTCAAGGTACTGCCCCATGGACACACTCTAATAACTGAAACAACTTGGTACAAAAGTATTATAATCCTTTAGTATTTAATCATCTAGCCTTATCCAACTCAAATACTGCAGGTTGTTCTAAAAGTAAACCTCGATACTACAAAATGAGACATGATTAGTTCAAAACCTGTCAATAAATTACTTATGACCACAAAATTATCTGAATGCTAGAGGGGAGCCAAATTCATTTTGCTCTGAAATATATTCTCAAAAATGAATATGGTGAATACAACAAATTTCATAACTTCTTTGTGAAGACAGTGTTTCCAAGAGTTAGGTCTGTATTGCATAACTCTCTCACCTAATGATACTTCAAGCAGACATTCAAGTCCTCTAGTAAATCCCAACCCTGAGCTTTTCAACCAGGGCCCACATGCACCTCGAGGGTCCATATAAGTATCAGTTGAAATGTATCTGCAATAAACTGGTTAGACATCTACAAGACAAAATATATTTCTTTTTTTTCTTAATATGCAATTCCTAACAATAATTATAAAAATATTTTAAACATTGAATGGTCAGGATTGTCCAACTGACCATAATAAGAATCAAAGAGGTCCAGAGATAAATAAATGGTCAAGAACCACTGACCCAAGCCTATTTTAACCAAACCAGGTGAATCACATTGAATTAACTGTACAGAATAGAATACAATGCCGTTGACTTATTGCACAAAAAGCTAAAGATTTGCAAGAAAGATAAATCTAGCAATCATGAAGTGCAAATGAAATTAGTTGTGGATTTGAACAATATATTTAGTAATATGAATCCTCCCAGTACAAGTCAAGTGAGATTTGGCTACCATTTGTAGCAGAATGGAGAGGCTATTTCATTTTAGATATTTGCATATATCAAGACTTCAAGCAAGGTCATATTTCCTAAATGCTAGACATGTTTTTACAGAAGATTGGAAACAAATGAGAACTTGAATTACACTGAAGCGCATATCATGCAATGGCATAAGGAGACACAGACATATACACCATCAGATTCTTTTGGTTTATATTAACTTAATCCACTCACAAGGATTTGGGTGACCCAGGGTGATAGTAAAAGAATAGTCAAACACTTGTCCAGAGTGCCACACTGGGAATGACCCAGAAGACATCTAATTGGGACTTCTTACAAAGAAAAAAAAATCAAAATTAAAACAAGACTATTTTTCAAAGAGTTTATACTTAAAACAAAGTAGCTTCTTTAAAGCGTCCGGGTGAAAGAAAAAAAAGCATGCCAGCCACTTTGAAGCCTACGGTTTCTACAGACAAAAGTGTTGGAATAAGAAGCTCAGTATTTATTAGTTTTAAATAATCTAGAATAATGATACTGAAAAAAGGTCAAAATAATCATACACACAAACAAGCAAGTATAAAGCACACAAGCATAAGTTTCTGTACATTTTTTATATTTCATTCATAAGTTGCCCAAAGTGCCACCCAGTAAGGCTGAACCCAAAACCATATGTTTAAAAAGCAAACTTCTGAACCACACAGCCATGCACAGGCACAACTAGGTAAATATACATACTAAAGACTAGAGCTAATAACCCAGAAAATTAACACCTCATAAACAACAGCTTATCTTGAGCATTCAAATACGTAAGTGGAGAAGCTTGTTACTTTAAAAACTACATTGTGAAAGAGCCATTCAATAACACACCTGTTCTGCTCCAGTCCTTTTCTCTCATATTTTACTCCTCTCTACACCTTATCCTCACCACTTGGATTCATAATCTTGCAAGCTGCTACCAACCTCATACCACTGATGGTTTGAAAAAAAAAGCACCCTTTGCACACTGTAAAGTGGTCGGTGTTAGGAGGGGCACCCAGCTTTAGAAACCACACCATACAAGCATTGGCGCATAATGCAGTCCTGTGGCTCACCAGATCCTGTCAAACTGTCCAACCCATGTTGGTACAGAACACAGAGATTAAATTATGATAATTCATGATGATGATTTGTCAAAATTTTTGTTGCATAATTCTGGCATGGTCACTGACAGAGTACCACAGCAACTCACTGGGACTATGTCAATGACCAGGTTATAGTTCTGACAAAAATTTTGACACCTCATGAAATAAATTTAAAGTGACTGTAACAACTTGGACTATTTACTAAATAACAGAAGGTGGCAAGCTAGCAGAAACATTAGCACGCTGGGCGAAATGCTTTGTGGTATTTCGTTTGCCGCTACGTTCTGAGTTCAAATTCCGGCAAGGTCGACTTTGCCTTTCATCCTTTCGGGGTTGATTAAATAAGTACCAGTTATGCACTGGGGTCGATGTAAACGACTTAATCCGTTTGTCTGTCCTTGTTTCTCCCCTCTGGGTTAACCCCCTTGTGGGTAATAAAAAATCAGTTACTAAATAACACTTTCATGTTGTGGTTGTTTCATTTTCAACAAACAATCTCAGACCAAGTCATTTGCCAGAGAAGTACTTGTTACTGAAGTGGTTAAGGTTCAAATTGTAATGGTGCATGAATTATAAAGAAAGAAATAACAGAATGTGTTGCAATGAAAGTATGTTAAACAATTAAGTAGGAAAGAAAGTTCGAGCCAAAGTTAAACAAATTGTAGTGTTTGCAATTTGAGAAGAATTGTCTTCAATTCACATTGCTCCACAAATTCCTTTGTATCTGGATTAGTCTAATCACACATATTTAACAGTATCTCTGTGTGAACTTATATTTACAATATTGATTCAATACAGCAATTGTCTCCCTTCCCAGATAATACGTTTCTTCTTGTGAGAAAACATTAGCTGTAGCAATAATAACCTGAATGAATTTAAATACTTACATCGATTAAATAAATCGACTTGTTAGACACATTTATTTACTGTAACACACACACACTTTACAATTAGAGCAGAAAATTAACTCAAAATTTAAGAATTCAAAAGAGAATTTGGCAAAATCAAATTTTCCTATCAGTTGAGTAGGTCATGTTTACTACACAAACTTTAAAATTAATTACATGACCTAACTTAAATACTTATGTACTTTATTATATCAATGGAAATGGTTTAGGATTACAAAACTGCGCAAGTAGTAAATCAGCAAGGATAAAGTAAAGTGGTTTTATTATTATAGTCACCCACTTCTTTTTCAACACGGCACATTAATTACTCTTTGTAGACAACAGACAAATGCTACTAATTAATTAGCAGTTATCAACACGTATACAAGATTTCTGAAAAATATGTTTCCTCCTATGATCTTATATAACATTCAATATAATGTAATAATTTTATTGCAAAGCGACCCAACATAGCATTATATTTATTTTACTTATTCATGATACATAACAGCAGTTAAACAAGAAATTGTTTAAAATAGCGTACCTTTGCAATGAGCATAGGGCATGGTGATGAAATAATCTTCTCCTCGACTAAGGAATGTCAACTTAGCAGTTCCATCAAGTAGAGCAGATAAAGTATTACCTAATAAAAGAAAATATACAACAAAGATGCTATCAATTTTTTATGCTATGAAATGTTCTTAGAAAAAATAAATAATCTCAATTAATCTTTTCCATAGATTAGATCTTTTTAAATTTTGAAAATTCTACCTCTAATTCATTTCATCCAAATACAAGTTAAATCTAAAGACATACAAATGTTTACTTTCAATAGTAAATTATTAATATCAAATAGTACCCCTGCCAGCAGAATGTATTACTGAAAATTTGCATCTTAAAACAATTGGAAGCTTTCCCAGTTGGTAACAGCTTAATTTATCTCATTCTTCTGAATCAATAAAGCCAGTATCTGTAAGTTGATTATATGACTTTAACCTTTTCCCTACAGTATTTAGCCTTGTGTCTCTGTAAAAAAAAATCATTAATGATGTTGACACAAAATTTAAAGCATTGGATTAAATGCATTGATTTGCTGCTTTATTTCTTTTAAAAGTTAACTTCCACTTTTTATCCTGTATAAATCCATATAATAAATACCAGATATATTCACTGAAGGGGACCTGAAGAGCTGATAAAGTTTAATGACACAATTTGGCCTTGTGTCTATATACAAAAAAAAATCATTACATCAAGAACAACATCTTACTAAATACTAAGAAATTAATCTTCAGACAAGCAGATTGTAGCCGAATTTTGATTTTCAGTTCACCTACTCCTTTAATTCCCTTAAAAAATGCAAACATGCCAAAAACACTCATTTCTTCTTACTTATAAACGTAATTTTCGAATCCAAGGGAGGTAACCAAGACAAATAACGGAAGAGTTATTGGACTTGAGTTTATTATTTTGCAAACTTATCAAATTAGTATGTTCTCTTAAATATCATGACGGTTTAATGTACAACAATAACTAATGGATTAACCGTCCTTTACTGTCAAATGTAATGCTTATGTATTCACAGTTTTAAATTAACCATGTATTATGCCATAACCTCGAAATGTTAATGATTTTTTAAAATTTTAGAATAACTCTGTAGGTTAGGTGTGAGAGGCCAGATCTGGCTTGTTTGAACACAAAACAGAACATTTGGATCGAATATGGCCTGCTTAAGAGCTAAAAGATTAATTAAAATAAACTGAACTAAGAAACAGGCTCTGTGAGAGATTAATAAAGTTTTGTTAATTCTAGTTCAGGCAGGTCCTAACTCTCACCTTGTAGTTTCTTGGTCAGTATCCTGATACTTTGCCTCGGCAGGCAAGTCAGTATAGATACACTAAGACTTTTAGCAAGAGATTGTGAGATGAGAGCTATGCTGTTCTAGTTGTTTAATTTCTCAAGATGTAAATGATGTAAAATAACTACAAATCAAAACAAATGAATGACTTAATTCGATGCCTGATACTCAACTCCATATAGTTCATGCTTGAAATTGTTTATTTTTATTAATCATTTAAAATCAGTAGGTCTCAACCAGAGTCAATATGACCCCTTGGAAGGGCTACATAAAATTTTGTCACTAAAACTGGTTTTACTTCTACAACACACAAAATATTTTAACAACTTTATGATTTTTTTTTTACATACTCCCCATTTTTTTAGGAGTGGGTAACCACAAGACACACACCAGGCATTCCATTCACTTTGTTTATACAATACCTAATAATATCAAATTATAAAATATAGCAGGATCTGGCAGAATTCTGGTTTAAGCAACCCATATAACCCCTCATAACTTTTAAATTTTTTGGTCAGAAAATTTTTGTGAATTTGTGTTCTGCACATGGGAATTCATATGATTATGCAAAAAAAATTTTTATTAAATTTATTAACCCCACACCCAATCCTAAAAGTTACACTCTTCTATGATTTTTTTTAAAAATCAGAGTTTAAAATACAGACAGTCCTTTGGGTGCATCATCATTCCATTAAATGTGTTTATGGGTGAAAAAACAATATTGAAAAATATCAATACATGTCAGAGTGACGAAGAAATGAGGAAAGTATCAAATGGTTATGAGATGTGCTAAAAATAAAAACTAAATCTCACCAAAAAAAACAAAAAAATTGTATAATTGTATCAATTCCTGTGTCATCATCATCATCTAACGTCCATTCTCCTTGCTGGCATGCATTGAACGGTTTGACCAGGGCTGGTAAGCTGGAAGGTTGCACCAGACCCCAGTCTGATTTGACATTGTTTACTATGGCTGGATGCCCTTCCTAATATCAACCACTCCAAGAGTGTAGAACACAAATTTGCAAACATTTTCTGATAATTCCAAAAAATAAAAACAGTTATGAGGGACTATATGGAGTGCATAAACCAAAATTCTGCCTAGGATTTTTTTAAACACCAAATGGTTAGGAGGGTCCATCCAAGAAAACAGGACTCAAAGGGGTCAATAGGTAAAGAAAATGGTTGAGAACTGCTGATTTAAATCATACCCCAGAGAAACATTTCAAAAATAAATCTAAGGAGAGAATATTTTAAGTTAAACTTAGTAGCTTACCATAGAATTTCGATCTTGCTAATATACTACCACTTAAGCTAAATCCGTCTTGACGATTTGTCACATAGAACGCTGAGATAGGCGGATGATGTGATATCTGTGAATATGAATTGAAGAATATAAGAATAAAACAATTTTTGAAATGTAAATAAATAAATAGATACATACATGAAAAAAATTTTTCAGAAGAAATAGGAATATCTTTATGAGAATTCAATCAACTAATCCTTTCTGTTTGAAGCAACTGTAGTTTAGTCCCAGGGTAACTTCAATCCAAGAGACCTATGACTAGAAGCATTCATACTTTGACCATCCATATTTCCATCAGTTATATATCAAGAACAACATTACTGAATATATCCATTTTTTTTAAAAAGGTTAGGGTGAAATTTGAGGGAGATCTGATTGCTCTTTCTACATCCTTGGAGAAGTTCTATTGTAGGCTCATTTAGGTCCATGTGGAATATCTAGAAGGATATTTGAACACATTACATACAATGTGCAGGAACAATCAGTTTCTCTCTTAGCATTTGCACAAATAAACAACTGCCTTACTACATTGAACAGCAACTAGGTTCAATGTGAACAAGAGGAAGTAATGATTTGAATTAAATTTTCCCAGTTTTGATATCGTTTAGCTCCAGGAAGCCCTGATAGATCAGATCTTTGATCAAAGGCACTCTAGCCATGACCATCTGGTCTTTGCATGCCTACAACTTCATTCATCAATGTCTTGTTTTTAAAATATCAGGGTGATTTGAAGATAGTTTGGCTGGTATATTTTTGCAAATGAGAGACTGAGTAGAAGCTACTCTATTGACTCAAATTTTCCAGTTTCTTGAGGAACTGACTGGATAATTCAAACTAGCTGACCAGTGGGATATTTTATGTATCTTTGGGTAATTTTGGTAGCAACTTTTAGCAATTCATACATTGTTATTGTCACCATCTGTTTATGACCCACACATTTTTGCCACTCTTTCTTTACTATCCACAATTTGTAATTGTTTACTAGTACAAGACTGACCATAGATATTGTGTGTAAAGTTTGATTCTATTTTTATAATAAGAATTCTTTTTACAACCAATAAGTGGCAAAAAGTGAATTTACTGGGAAGATTATGAATCTAAAGTTGCAACAAGAGATTATGTTTGTATTACATCATCATCACTTAACCATTTTCCATGTTGGCATGTGCTGGACAGTTTGACAAGATCTGGTAAGCTGCAAAGCTGTGTTGAGCTCCAATGTCAACGTCAGCTTTGACATATTTTCTATGGCTTGATGGCCTTCCTTATGCCAACCACTTTACAGTGTATACTGGTTGCTTTTTTTCGTGTCACCAATACTAGTGAGGTCACCAATTAACTTGCAAGGCAAAAAGAACTGGGGAAAAATCCCTTTTAACTGGAGGGTGGGAGTTTGAGAAGGGAGGGGTGGCTTTATGCCAGGTGTTGAGAGTCTTAAGTATGGTTATTTTTTTTTTTTTTAAATGTTTCACTAGCGCAGGAGTGGCTGTGTGGTAAGTAGCTTGTTTACCAACCACATGGTTCCAGGTTCAGTCCCACTGCGTGGCACCTTGGGCAAGTGTCTTCTACTATAGCCTTGGGCCAACCAAAGCCTTGTGAGCGGATTTGGTAAATGGAAACTGAAAGAAGTCCGTCGTATATATGTATATATATATATATATGCGTGTGTGTGTTTGTGTGTCTGTGTTTGTCCCCCTAGCATTGCTTGACAACCGATGCTGGTGTGTTTATGTCCCTGTTACTTAGTGGTTCGGCAAAAGAGACCGATAGAATAAGTACTGGGCTTACAAAAGAATAAGTCCCGGGGTCGAGTTGCTCGATTAAAGGCGGTGCTCCAGCATGGCCGCAGTCAAATGACTGAAACAAGTAAAAGAGTAAAAGAGAGAGAGTAGCCTATTAACTCCTTCTCCTGATTGCAATAAAGATATTATACAGAGGACATTAACAATGAAATAAGTAGATGCAATGGAGACATGGACATAATATTCTATGACATAAATTATCTAATCTACAAATAGTAAAAAATCATGTTAAAAAAGGGTATCATTTAAAAGACTGTGTATCTCAGAAAAATGAAATAAGTCATGTAAATAGATATTTACCTGCTCTGCAATATAAAATGTTCTAGTATTAGTTTTGGGATGACGCCAATAGCATCTAAATGTTTCACCAATTATAGGGTTGTATGGTTTCTTGAGCCCCTATACAATAAAGGTATACAATTTTTACAGAAACAGCAATAACAAACATTGTATAAGTTAAACAACTTTTCAGGAATAGAAAAAGATAGAAGGAATGCACCAACAAAAATTTTTTAAACATTGGGTTCAAAAATGAAGCAAAGCAGGTCACTCTAAAATTTCAAACAGTCTCCTCACCAAAACATCAGTTAATATGACTGAGTGCAAAAAACATTTAGAAGCCAGTTTAAATATCTAGTGCAGCAACATTCAAAATAGTTATTTCTGTAATTAAGATGTTTTAAAAAGTACTAAAATAGTTTCACTTAAATTAGAATAATTTGTTTTTTCGCCATACT
The DNA here is from genome assembly GCF_006345805.1 of Octopus sinensis. Lineage (NCBI taxonomy): Eukaryota > Metazoa > Mollusca > Cephalopoda > Octopoda > Octopodidae > Octopus > Octopus sinensis. The sequence goes on along the minus strand of NC_043002.1, from coordinate 39,684,130 downwards.
TATGAATATAATTTCTAGAAATAATTACATCAGTTCCATAAAGGGTTCGTTTACAGTATAAGGTTTTTACAAAAATGGCAACTTTATATGTGATTGTCAACAAACTTACAAAATTATAGAGTTATATTTTTGCAACTAAAATTCAAAAATGATTTTGAAAGTTACGATAACAAAAACATGGATGCACATACTTATCTTCCATGATGAATACGTGCAGAACTAGAGAGTGTGACTAGCAGAATTTCATATTCAAGTAAAGTCTATTATATATTTTTCAGGTGAGTAATATTAATAATAAAAATACAAAAATATCGAGAGATATAATTTCAAATTTAAGCCTGGGAAAATTGGTGGTGGGGATAGGTTAAGGAGAAAATACTAATCAAAGCAATGCTTCATATTTAGGCTGAATATTTGTGGTCATTTGGGTTACGGTCACTCACATTGACTTGTGATGGCTCAAGAAAAAGCCAACCAAGTATATAACCATCTACCTAGTTAAGAGTCCAAAAGTGACTTCTTCGTTTGTTCGTATTCCTGGTAAAGGAAGAAAAATGCATTTCAGATGCAAGGACATGAGCTAACTCATTGCAGTAATAAAACATACTAAAAACTAAGTACATACTGTAAAAAAAAAAAAAAAAACTATGTTACATACATAACATTAATTACATGTGAAACGTTCAAGGCCTAATAAGTTGAAATCAGATTGTGATTAATAACACTGGATTGCAAATGTATGAAGTTACAGAACTCACAATTCCGGTATATTTTCATATAAAACTAAATATACTTTCATAAATTTAAGGAATTACTATTACCAGTGCATTAAATCAGTGGTTTCTAAACCCTGTTTGTTCTGGAGTCCTCATATGATTTTCAAAACAATTGTAGAATCTGTATCTTCCTTGACTTTACAGACAACTTCCACCACCCTGATTTTAATGACATTAACCCTTTAGCATTTAAACCAGCCATACCCAGCCCAAATATCCTACCTGTTTTATGTTCAAACTGGCTAAATCTGATCCCTCAAATCTACCTTACAAAGTCAGTCTAAAAATAAACTACCACATCGTCAAAATCTCAAAGCTACAAAATAATACATGATTAATTCAAAACAATGTGAATGAATAAATATTATGTTTGATAAAATAATGTGAATGCCAAAGGGTTAAATGATAGAAAAAATTATTTTAGGGAAAGAATTTATTCATATAAAAAATCATATTAAATTTATTATTGTGACAATTGTGAAGACCTTTTTTTTGTTTTAATTTTATTAAAAAAATAAACCCTCAACTTACAGAACCCTGGAACTTTGTTTGAGAAAGCCTTATATCAAATATCCTGATATAACAGATAGCTTTCACAGATAGAGTAAAATACCTATGAATTTTTAAATAATCTACTAAAAGATTAATTTAGCTTAATTGCTTAGTGTTGATGGGGATGTCCCAAAGTCTTTTCTTTTTATCTAATTAAAAATGACTATCCTGACAATAAAGCATGGACATTCCACACAAATCAACAGATACTGAACAGGAATAGATAAGATTTTCTGAGAGAAACACCCTGTATTGCTTGTAAAAGAAGAGACTCGGCTAGTATGATCATATGGTTGGATTAGATAAAAAAAATGTGAAAAGAATGGTATTTTAATCATAGAATCAATAATATTAACTTGTTTTTGCATAAAAGGTTGTCTCATATGATCTAAGTACTTCCAAATACTTTGGTTCACAACCTCTATCACCATTACCCTCAATCAGTTGCTTGACCTGAAATAGGTGAGCATGTCCCTTAGTGGCTAATGATATGTGCATCTTTGATCATGAGCAGAAGTAATGGAGGAGCATCATAGCCATGTGTTGAGAAGAATGATTTGGGGTTTGAATAATTCAGCTCTGGAAATGTAGGTGTTTTCTTCTTCATCCTTAAACAAACCTTTTAGGTAGGATGGGGTACATGATCTGAAGAAAATTCTAACTGAGCTCCATCTGCAAGGTCATGTGCTGTTTATCATGATTTGAGATCACCATGTCACGCACATATGGTTGTGATGCATGTGCCTAGTGTACCCTTATCAGACGGGTAGTCATGATGAGTATATTGGGCTTCGTATACTTGGTCCCCTGTCATCACCTCTGTGAGTCCCATTGTCTGTAGATCCTTTCTCCCCACTTTGTTCCACATCTTCCTGGGTCTATCCCTTCCACATGTTCCCTCTACAATTAGAGATCAGCACCTCAATCCAACTGTCTTCATTCATATGCATTACATAGCCATACCAGTGCAGTCGTCTTTCTTGCATGGTACATCTGATGCCTCGTATACTCAGTTTTTCTTTCAAATTGCTTTCACTTAAAGGATCTTATCATTACACACAATTTATGTAAAAAGGTAAGTTTAAATTAGAGGAAAATGCAAATATGCTCAGAATAATTATGTACGCAAAGTAAAGCAAAAAAAAAAAAAAAAAATTCTGAACCAAGAGGTTTCATAATTTTAGCTCTGAATTCTGAATGGTTATTGTTTAACCCAAGAAGAAACCAGACAAAATTCTTGCTGCAGACAATAGTTCAGAGCACACCCACTACACAGATCAATAGATGTAGGCATTTTCGAGTAGTTATCTCCTCTTCAGCATTATAACACTGGGAAGAAGAGAGGCAACTCTAACTTGTACTAATAGTAATATCCACGAAGCCACATTCCTAATAATCATCTCCGTATTTGAATTTTGTCTGATATATGCAATCAAAACCGTTTAAAATTAAGAGAGGCATCTTTTTATTATACTTAATGTGAATACATCATTGAATGGTATATTTATTGTGGTATTTCGTCCAGAGATAACATTTCCTATGGACGTACACAGAAAATTTGATTTACAATAATGTATTTACATTAAGTGATACACAGATGGCTCTGTAAATGTATTGTTTGTTGCTATGTAAAAAAAAAAAACTTACAGGATATCTCGTTCATACATAAACTTTTATAGTTTTTATTCCATTTTAGAAATCAAATGTAACTCAGATTTGAAAAGAAGTTGTCACACATTTACAGACAGCAGTGAAAAAAAAATCAAATCTCTTATTAAAACAGAATATAAAAGAGGATTAAAATAGTTTACCTTAGGTTTTTTATAAAATCCTGATAAATACCATCGTACAACACACTTCATTCTTGTGTATGGATCTTCCTTCAATACAGCTCTGTTGAAAAAAAAAATATTTGATACAAACAAGAAAAACTTTCATCTCAATTTATAAATCATTAATAGAAACAGTGTTTTAATTTTACTGAAGGTTTATGGGAAAATATAAGTTTTTTGAGTTGTTTGTCATCTTTTCTTCTAATCTACTAACTATTGCATTCCAGTATGATCAAGTACCTTTTTATATGTTAGGTGAACTGGAATATGTAAAATTAAGTGTACTGCTTAGGGGAGAAAATGCCAACTGTGGATTTGAACAACACATATGAACTGGTGATCCAATGTCAAGTTCATCTGATCTTTGACACCACACAACTCAGGTGAGGTCCACAATATTGTTCTCACATCTAAGATGATGCTGCCACTGTATAAACAGCACAGACATCCTTTACTCATCCATGAAAGGATCACCTGACTGATTAGCATAAAGACACTCCAATTTCTGCCCCACAAGTGCACTGTCTCGTCTGCCTTTTCTACCACCACTGTAATGATGAGGGGGGGGCATGCTTCTTCCATTCAAACATTCACAACCCATTTGTGTCTTCTCTTCTCAACACTCAATGCATCAGGCCTAGCATTTCCTTCTCAGAATATCAACTTCTGGAATTCCCTTCTTGCTTTCTTTCTCACGAGTGTTGAGTTGTAACGGTTTGGGAGTAATATTATTGGTCTCAATTTTACCAGTCTAGGAGGGCCTCTGAATGCCATGGATATTGATCCCTTCTCTAAACCAGTGGTTTTCAACCAGGTTTCTGCGGAACCTTAGGGTTCCGCCAGTACAGTCCAGGGGTTCCGCAAGAAGTTACAAAACTGCTAAAATCGGCAGTAATTTTTAATTCTCCTGTGCGGATATGTGTGCATAAGACTATTAAATTATTGCACAGGGGTTCCTCGAGCCAGTGGAGTGTTTTCTTAGGGTTCCGCTCCAACAAAAAGTTTGAAAAGCACTGCTCTAAACCAAACAAATAAAGAGAACCCTTCAAAAAACCCCCAGAGTTTATGTGTCTGTGGCAATTTATGGTATTATATTTCACATTATGAAGACTGGTTTCTAATTTCCTATGACAAACTGATTTTTGTTAAAAAGCCAAAAACAAAAATCTGATAAAAAATCAAAATTATTAATATGCAATGCAATTATCTCTTCTAAATTAAATATATTGGTTTCAAATTTTGGCACAAGGCCAGTAGTTTCTTTGTGTGGGGGGTAAGTCGATTACATCAACTCCAATAAGATGAAAGGAGCAAAGTTGACCTTGGCAGAATTTGAACTCAAAACATAAATGCAGATGAAATGCTGCTAAACATTTTGCCCAGCATGCTAACGATTCTGCCAGCTCCCCACCTTTTCAAATTAAATACGTTAATAAATCATACTGATACTGAGGATAACTCGCATGAACCCAAAGAAATAAAACCCTCAACAACCCAAACACTTATGATATACTTAACCCTTATAAAAACTATTAGAAAAGGATCCCTCCTAAACACAATGCTCCAATTAAAAATATCTTTGGAGAATATCATATTAAATTTATATTCAAAATTAAATAGACTTACATATGATTGAAGAAACTGGCTTGGATGTAAAGAATTAAACTACAAGCAATCTTATTCTTGGCTACGACTTAAAATAGGACAAAATTTTGTTATAAGTAAGGTTGTTGCTATTTAACTCCAAGTCAGCAGTGATTGAACAGAACTGTATTCAGAAGCATTCTGCTCTCGACCATCCTATCTTTTATCAGGTCCACATTATCCAAAGTGCCAGTGATTTGCTCTTTCTAACATGTTGAGGTTGCTTAACAAAGGGAGGAAGTATTGACAGATCCTTTTATCATGTAATTGTAAGGCTTTATTATTGTGTAAAGTTGTAATAAAACTATTAGTAATACTACTAAAGCCTTAATAATATTACTGCATAAAGCCAATTAATACTCTTAATACTATTGTGTAAAGCCTTAATAATCAAGAAGTCTAAATTAATTCAGGTTACAATATTTATGGTTTAGTAGCTTAACCTCTGGCACATGTGTTCAAGGCCCAACAAAGGCACTGAATTATCATTTTAATCAAAGCAAGACATTCTATCTTCACTATTTGAAACAGGGATTCGTGTAGGTATGCTATAATTAGGAAACAAAAGTGAAACAGTGAAAAACTTGATAGTTACATTTTTGCAAGATAACTTTAGTAACTAACTTACTCAGAAAGAAGATCTGCATGATAATAATAGTCAGATAACTTGTCCAAAAAAGATCTTGGCTCTAGTATAAATGTTGGTAGCACCACTTTTGAAAGATCCATCCCAGGCCGGACCTACAAAAATAGTCATAAACAAATTACAAGAAATAACAAACACAATAACTTACAAATTCATTTATGATACACTATATTATATTTTATGGTATATTTCCTAAAGATATTTATCTTCCCTACTATATCAATGTTTGAGTGCATTATGCTATTAAACAAAAATGCCGAGATTTCAACTCAACAATTCATTAAATATATTGAAATTTCAGGTATAATGCAGTCTGCCTCTTCACTCAGGACAATGATTACTCTAATATGAAATGAGACCTACCTGCTTTAGCAGTGCCCAAATTAGGCTTTTCTCTTCCTCATTAACTTCTTCGGTTTGACATTCATCACCCTGATGGGACAAAGTAAAAAAAATGTTAATTTCTTTGATTCTATATACAGACACACACACACATATATATTTATAAAAAATGTAGGCATTCTATAGAATGCCAATACATATAGCTCCTTTTATTTATTTACTGGCTTCAGTTAATACCACCATAAGGTCCAGACTTTGTAGTGGTGTGGTAGATTGCATGCCTCAATGACCCTGAGGACTCCAACAACAGAGTGCAAACTCCTGGTAGCACCTCCTATGCTAGGCAGGTCAAAGAATAGAGGCCAGACTAATAGAGACCACCTCTTCCCAGAGATAAAAATGGGTTTGCCTAGGACCAACACTTTTACTTAGAAAAAAAAAAGCAAAGCTGATACACTGATAACAATTCAAAACCAACAAAAATTGGGAGAGGAAGATCTTTTGGGGGAAGCATATGATGTGGTGCCGTAAAATCCAAAAAGAAGATGCAAGGCTGAAAAAGCAGAGCTCCAACTGGAGAGAAGCAGAAAAGACAGCTCAGAGTCAAGTACATTGAAGAAAAGTCCTCGATGGCTAATGCTCCAGAGGAAATGATAAGTAGTTTCAGTTAATGGATTATGGCCAGGATGGAGTACTGCCTTTTAGGGTACCATCAATATATTGACACTTGGTACTTATTTTAGCGACTTAGAAAAGATGAAAGGTAAAGTGAACCAGGTGAGATTGAACTCAGAAAGTAAAACACACATTTTTTCTGATGCTCTGCTGATTATGCCATACACTCATATGTAATAGAAAAGGGCTTTCATGTCATTATAACAGACGTACTTGGAATTACAATTTAGAATAATTCATTTAAGTACATAAAATTTGAATGCTAAAATGTTAACATGTTGATTCATAAAGTGATGAGGGAGCCTCTAAAGTTTCCTTATGTGCTAGAAACAGCAGCTAAATTTAAACATGTCCTATCACCATTATTGTTTAAAATTTTGCTTTTCTCTATTTACATGGGTTGGATGAAATTGGCTGACAAATTTTCTACAACTGGATACCTTTCCTGTCACCAATCCTCACCTGTTTCCAAGTAATGTAATATTTTCCCCATAGCCAGACATGTTTTTGTAAAAGATTGGAATCAAAGGATGCCACGTGCATGACAGTGACAGCAGTTTACAACCTTCACACAATGTCAAGGCAAGGAGACAGTGCACACACGACAGGTTTCTTTCAGTTTCCATCAACCAAATCCACTCACAAGGCTTTGGTCAGCCCAGAACTAAAGCAGGAGTCACTTGCTCAAGGTACCATGCAGTGGAACTGAACCTGAAACCATGTGGTTGGGAAACAAACTTCCTACCACACAACCATGCCTGCACTTCTTGGGAGAAAGAGAAAGGACAAATTGACTAATGTAGTCCTGGTGTCATTGTGGCGATGAGGTGGTTGTGGTTGAAATACCTTTAATTAATTGTATGTTTCATCACACTGTACAGCAATCACACTAGTACTGGTGGTATGAAAAAAAAAAGACACCATCCACTATACAGTTGTCACCTGATTTATTCAACCTTTATAGTGAGAAAGCTCTAAGCAAGATAAAAGACAATTGCAGGGCTATAACAAGGGGAAAGAAATTATAACAATCTGAGGCATGCAGACGATATGGCTTTGTTTGCAGACACAGAAGAGAAGCTTCAGGGACTGATAAATATTGTGACTGAGGAGAGTGGAAAGCTTGGATTGACAATTAACTGCCAGAAACCCTTCTCAATGGTCTGTACCAAGAAAGCACAGGTATCCGCATGTTGCTTGATGGTGAATGGAACTGGGATAGAGCAGAACGACAGTTTCATATATCTGGGAAGTTGGATAACATCGGATGGAAGGTCAGATAAGGACATCAAGTGCAGAATTGGATTAGCAAAGAAGACTTTTATGGATATGAGGAGCAATTTTTGTGCAAAGAGAATTGGAATAGAAGTCAAGAAAAGACTATTGAAGTACTACATCTGGTTGGTGCTAATGTATGGATGTGAGTCTTGGATGATAAGCAAAGTCATGGAGAAGAGACTCAAAGCTGCAGAAATGTGATTTTATAGAAAAATGTTTAGAATCTTGTGGGTACAGAGGGTGATGAATGTGGAAGTGTTGAAGAAGATGAAAGTGAAGAGACAGTTGATGGATACAATCAGAGAGAGAGAGACGGTGGAGATTTGTTGGTCATTTTCTCAGAGAGGATGACGGAATGGAGTGTTACATGGTGGAGACTAAGCTGATGGGAAGGAGAGTGAGAGGAAGGCAGAAAATGAAGATGTTCAACTGGATGAAGAAGAGAATGAATGTGCAGAGTGAGAAAAACCTGTGTGATGTTGCGAGAGACAGAAATAAATGGAGGAGGAACAAGCCATGATTCATCAACGGCATATGCCAAGACACGAGAGAGAGAGAGAGAGAGATAGAGAGAGAGAAAGAAAGATACATTGTAAAGTGGTTGGTGTTAGAAAAGGCATCCAGCCAAAGAAACCATGCCAAAGGGGATACTGGAGCACAATGAAGTTCTGTAAACCATTGGATCTTGTCAAACTACATAGCCCATGCCAGCATGGGACATGGATGTTAAATGAAATATAATGATGAAAAGCTGGTGATAGAGACACAGAGAGAGACATGAACTGAGAGAAAAGAGAGAGTGAGAGAGAGCATGTGCATGCATGTAATTCATCCTAGATGTAAAAGTAGAAGTCTTAGCAACTGTTCAGAAAAACAAACCCAACCACTAAAATATAGTCTTGGAGTATTACAAAATAAATACTTAAAGTGGTTACCAAGAAAAATAGTCAAACATTGCAAAGGCTAAAATATATCAAAAACAATGTACAGAAAGAAAATGAATGAGTAACTGTTATTATTTACCAAACCAAGCTCTTCTTGCTCATTCTCAGAATAAATTGTTTCCACAGGCTCTAAATCCTCGTTAAATTGTCGGAATTCTTCCTCTTCAGAATTACTAAATTCACTTTCTAATTCACTTTTTGCCTCATCCCTATCAGTTTTACAATCTTCATCCAAACCTGTATGAAATGAAATAAAAAAGAAATAAGAAAAAAGGTGCACAGAATAAAATAAGTGCTCTGTAGCTGTTAGAAAAGAAGTTGCTAAAATCCCCTACCCATAACAAATGATGAATGAAAAAAGTGAGGTTTGACTGGAGCCATATTTGCTACAGATAAATAATAATACTCACCACCCTTTAACTTTTAACTGAATAAGTCTCTAAGTTATCATTAAATTGCTGAGTTTATATTGAATACTTTAACCCTTTAGCGTTCAGATTATTCTGTCAAATGTATTGTTATTTATTCACATTGTTTTGAATTAATCATGCATTATCTTCTAGCTTTGAGATTTCAATGATGTGATTCTTTAGTGTTAGAATGACATTCTAGGGTAGGTGTGACTGACTGGATCTGGCTGATTTGGACACACTCCAGATAGAATATTTGGGTTGAATATGGAGGATTTAATTAAACACTAAAGCATTAAAACAGGTGATTTTATATCAAAGAAAGGAAGGTCATCTCATGCACGTTTTTATCAAAAGATTTTTAATAACATATCAATTCATCTCCAATTATCTATACCCCAACTATTTTCTTCTTTGCAAACATCATAAATAATACTAATATCAATGTTAAATAGTTGTATTTGAATCACAACCAAATTTCAGGTATATTATTCACAGGAATATCATATATTAATCCAAGCATAATTTTGATCAGAAACATTATCTAATTTCCTGAATCTTCCATGATTAGACAGTTGTTGATTTGTATATGAGGAAGAAAGGATATCTGGAGATAAAGAGTTGCCATTTGTAGAAAGAGAAAAAAAAACATGATGTACTATTTTTTTTAATTACTTATTTATTTGGTTGTTATTGAATGACCTTGAGCTTTTGGTAAATGCTAAATTATATCAGAAGATCAATTCTGTTTTCAACGGCAGATTGATTAGTGAAACAGTCAATAAAAACAAAGTAAAAATCTCTCTTCTTTTTGATCTGGAGATGAGAGGCTTCCTATACAAGAAGGCTCTGTGCAGATCATAAAATGAACTAATCCCTTTCATATTCAGAGAATTTCAATTCACTCCATAATTTTAGAGTGAGCAAGTGTGTATGTGTCTGTATGTGTGCATGTGTGTGTTGTGTTTCCTTGCCTTGACATTGGCATGCTGATGATGGACAATTACTACTCAATACAAAACAGTGCAATTTGCCTGCAATCATTTGTGAAAGGGATAGGGGAAATGTTGCATTGCTTCAAAACAGATAAGGGTTGGCAACAGGAAGAGCATCCGACTATAAAAAAAATCAACCTCAATGAATTCAATCTAACCCATTCAAGCATAAAAAAATGGATGCCACAATGATGGCAATGATACACATATATGTGAGTGTGTGTGTGTATATATCAACATCATCTAATATCCATTTTCCATGCTGGCAGGGGTTGGACAGTTTGGCAGGAGCTGAGCCTGTATGCAAGGGCAACCACAGCAAAGCACCAGAAGTCTCAGTTCCCTGTCATCCCCACTGTGTATCCCAATGTCTATATATATATATATATATATATATATATATATTATATAAAAGGGCTTAGTAAAATAAATTACTTTGCCGCATACTGAACTCGTAATTTATTTTACTAAGCCCTTTTATATAATGTAATAATTTGAATTTGCCTTAAATGGTCCCTTTGCATACTGAATACTTGGTGAAATTGATTAATTAATTAATTAATTTTACCCTCAATTGTTGAAATTATATATATATATATATAATATATATATATATATAATATATTATATATATATAATATATATATATATATGTATGTATCAAATGAAATAAAAATTATAAATAATACCAAATGTTCTTTTGGACTTTTCATAATGTGATACAAGTCTTTGATGTAACAATTGTATGTGGCTGAAGAGGGCTTTAAATCATCTTTTATGTTGATTATACATTGATGTAAGAATAAGTTGTTTTATAAAGCTCGAAACACGTGTACCGTGACATCCTTTGTGTTGTTTTTTATTTCATTTGATACATATATCCTCTCACCTCTGCTACTAGCTGGCATATACAGGTGCTTATACTTATCAAGCATTCACCCTGAATTTATTGTACCTACCTGACCTACGTTGTCAATTGGATCGGATCCTATATATATATATATATATATATATATATATATATATATATATATATATATACTACTAATATAGGATGAAGTTTTTTTACAGAAAATAATTTCATCAAAAAAGTGGCAGCATATTAAAATACCTTTAAAGGTTAAAATTATAAACAATTTATAAACAAGAGCAACAGAAAATTATGGCATAGAAATAATTTTCTTTTGCCCTTGTTTATAAGTTGTATATATATATATATATATATATATATAGGTAAATAAATGGAGTTGAACGAAGATGTTATTAAAATTCTTTTACTTTCGACATATGTTTCGAAGACAACATGGTATTATTCCAAAGGAATAAACGGTGTAAAATGCAATCTTCTCATCAGGAAAAAAAGAGAGCCTATCTCAACAACAAGACATTATAACAATTACGTTGACTGCCTAAATGTTAAACAGAACGTTATTAAGTATTTCTACCTTTGAATAGGTCGCTTCATCCGTGTTACTTGCGTGAATTTTGCTACCCTGGTAACTGTTTATTGAATTTTCCATGTTAACGGTAAACAAAGGATAATTCATTCATCCATATATATATATATATATATACTTTTATTTGTTTCAGCTATTTGACTGTGGCCATAGTGGGGCACCACTTTAAAGAGCTTTTAGTTGAATGAATCAAGCCCAGTGCTTTATAAACATACAGGTGCAGGCATGGCCAAGGCTAAGTGGTCACAAAGTTTGCTTAATAACCAAACAGTTCCAGGGTCAGTACCACTAGGTGTTATCCTGGGCAAGTGTCTTCAATGGATGTCTCATGCCAACTAAAGCTTTCTGAGTGGAATTGCTTGGCAGAAACTGTATGAAACCCTGTCGTGTGTGTGTCTGAACGCGTGTGAAAATGTTGGTTTTGGGTGTCTTCATTAACACTTTATATTTAGCTAGGCAGATGTGTGCAGAGCAGTTACTGGCAGTCCATCAGTTACGATGATGAGGGTTCCAGTTGATCCAATCAATGGAACAGCCTTCTCAGGAAATTAATGTGCAAGTGGCTGAGTATTCCACAGACACATGTGCCCTTAATGTAGTTCTCAGGGAGATTCGGCATGACACAGAGTGTAACAAAGCTGGCCCTTTGAAATACAGGTACTGTCCATTTTTGTCAGATGAAATAAAGTGTCTTGCTCAAAGAAACAATGCATCACCAGGAATTGAACTCATGACCTTACAATCATGAGTCAAATAGGGCATCTAGCTGTAGAAACCATGCCACAGCATACCCTTCCTTCTTGAGTCATGCTGACTCATAAGGACTGGTTTCCTGGTGTGTATATTCCCCACCTGGATGGGATGCTGGTTCATTACAGGATTACTCATTTTTGCCAGCTGAGTGGACTAGAGCAATGTGAAATTAAGTGTTTTACTCAAGAAAACAACATGCCAACTGGTCCAAGTATCAAAACCACAATCATAAGTCCAACACCCTACTCTCTAAGCCACGTGCATCCACTACAGCATACACTGGAGCACATTGCAATCCTTAGACCCATCAGTTCCTGTCAAACCATGCAGCATAACTCATGCCAGCATGGAACAAGGGTGTTAAATGATGATGAGGATGACATATTTCTGTGTGGGATAAATAAAATTGCAGTGGCAAACAAGCATTGCACTGCTCGATATGACCAAGTTTTCTCATTTTATACCAAAGTCAATTTGCCTTTTGTCTCTGACAAGTTACTGAGGTGAACATAACTTACTAAAATCCCTAGAAGAAAGTGACCCACAATCATACAAGCCAATGATCAAATCATGTATAATGAATGAATGAATGAGTGATTGAATCTATTTATCTCTCTATAAATAAATATCATCATGGATTTTATGTCCACACTTCCATGGTCACACAAGTTGGATGGAATTTTGCTGAGGCAGATTTTCTACAACCGGATGATCTTCCTGTTGCAAACCCTCACCTTGTTTCCAAGTAAATTAATATTTCCCCATAACTAGATGTTTTCACAGAAGACTAGGAATGAAGGTCACCACTTGCATGATGGTGATACTCATCGATGGAATATCAAAGCAAAGAAAACAATAACAAAAGGACACACATTTGCAATGGGCCTTTTTTTTGTTTCCATTTCCATCAACCAAATCCTCTCACAAGGCTTTGGTCAGCCCAGGCTTATAGCAGAAGGTACTTGACCAAGGTGCTACACAAAGGGGATTGAACCTGAGACCATGTAGTTGGGAAGAAAACTTCTAACCACATGGCCACATCAATCCATATCAGGGGTCACCAAACTTTTCCAACTATCGACCCCATTTTAGTCACTTCTCCTTCCACATTGACCCCCTTTAGCCACTTTTCCTTCCCCATCAACCACCCTCCTCATTTAAAATAACTCAATACCCTACCCTACCGTACCATATCTTAAATGCATACAGGGTATTGATGCTGGCAATTAAAATGTTAGCTAAAACATACATGTACGACAAATTAAGAAATTCTATTGAAGAGGACACACTTTTTACATTTAAAACTATGTGTACATGTATACAGCATTAAACTTTCAATTTTTATGAAATTGTTTTCACGGTTTTAGAAAATGTGGAAAATGCATCATATTGCTGGAATATCTTTTATTGAAATTGACATCAATGTGAAGGATGAGCATGGTGATCCTGAATCAAGGCTTTGATATCAGGCTGAATGTTGGTCAGTTTCAGTCTTAAATCACCTTGTTCCTCCAAGTTCAGGCGATTCCCCTGTTTGCTGAGGATTGTGTTTGTATTGCTGAAGCCAGCTTCTACCATGTAAGAGCTGGGAAATGCCAGAAGGAATGGCTCAGCTGCCACTTTAAGGTGTGGGTACCTTTCACTTGTTTTCTTATTGTATTCAAAGTCACTCAGACATCTGATCTCAAAAAAGGCTTTCGCCACAAGATTGACACTCAAATCAAACAGTTCGCTGATAGAGAGACAACCACAGCATGAAGGATGGCACAGCGTTCAAGTGATCAATATTCCAGCTTAACAAATCCAACACCTACAATGACTTACCGACAAATACGTTTATGAGATATGTATTTAATATCTTATCCCCACTAGCAGGCCTGGACATTTCCATAAGCAAACACTTGATAGTCTGTATCCCCTCAATCACACCTCTCAATCTTTGATTGCGATACAGATTACGACATCAGACCTCGAACATTAGCAACAGCAGACTTCTTGCTGCAGTGAAAATTTATCATGTTTTCCCACGTTTCATGGTGCTGACTAAGTATTTCAATCAGTTCATCTGGGTGAGCTGGTCTTTTGCATGCCGACCCCCATTTGACCCCTTGGCTATCATCAACCCCACTGTAATTCCTCACCAACACACTGTAATTCCTCACTGACCCCTGTAATTCCTTACTGACCCCTGTAATTCCTCACTGACCCCTGTAATTCCTCACCGACCCCTAGTGGGTCTTTCAGATCCCCTTTAGTGACCCCTGGTCTATATCTATACACACAAAAAACACTCATGCACAAATTCATCTTAATTTGAAACAGTGCAAGCTTCTTATCTTTACATAAAAATCCTCTTTAAGAATTTCAAACAAAGTTTATACTCTAAAGAACTATACATTTTCAGTTATAGGACTTCTGATTACTAATATCATCAGCAACTAAAAAACAAAAAATAATGTAAGCATTTGCAATTTCTAGTGCTGCAACAACATACAAATAATTATTTTCCATTCGTTTATTTATTCTGAAAATTAAATAATGAAATGCTGAACTAAGCCATTACATTAAGTCAATGGAAAACAGACATTTTAACTAGAGATTACGACCAATTGAGCGAATTAGATACAACCATTACCTTGATTAGCAAAATGTTTTTCACAATCACTTTCATCAAGCGGATCGTTGCTTTCAGTTTGAAATGAAGAGTCTAAATAGGAATCAGACATTTCAGGACTTGCAGTTGAGGCGGTAACTTCTTGGTCCTTCACCATCGATTTCATGAGTAAGCTCGTACAACGTAAAGCCAGTTCTAAACCATCCATCCAACATTTACCTAGGAAAGAAAACAGAAGCCATATTCATTGTTTTACATTAGACCAAGTAATGTTAGTTTTCAGATACAAATCCAATACTGTTTACATAAAATAAAAATATTGTATATAGGCACAGGCATGGGTGTGTGGTAAATAGCTTGCTTCCCAACCACACAGTTTCAGATTCAGTCCCACTGCATGGTATCTTGGGCAAGTGTCCCCTACTATGGCCTTGGGCTGACCAAAACCTTGTGAGTGGATTTGGTAGAAGGTAGCTAAGAGAATCTCATCATATATATATATATATATATAAAATGCAAATAATTAGAAAATGGAGAAAACCACAGATTAACCAACACATCGATTGGACCACATTCATAGCATACTTTTTAATACAAAGCATGACATAACAAAATAGGTGACATCCCTCTCTCTCTCTTTCGGAGAGGCACTGAGCAGCTATACACACACGGCAGTAACTTCCACCTACCGAATTCAATCACAAAGCTCCGGTCGGCTCGGGGCTATAGTAGAAGGCACCTACCCAAAGTGCCACGCAGTGGGACTGAACTCGAAACCATGTAGCTAGGAAGCAAGCTCCCTAACCACACAGCCATGCCCGCGCACATATATACCAATAGTATATATGGATATTTTATCCCTTAGTCAGTTACTATAACCACTAACTCTGGTTACATTACATCACACATATACATATATATATATATATATATATATACACACATCCACATATATATATATACACATGTATTTATGCACACACACACATTATATATACAGTGGTGGACTGGCCAGGTTGCCAGCTTGCCTGATGGCAAGTGGGCCCCTGCACCATTAGAATCCATGTATGGGGGCCCATGTTAGTATCTAAGGGGCCCATCCTCTCAAGTTTGAGAATTCTTTTATTCACTCCTGGAAGAATGCATTATTTCAGCCTGGCTGTGTTTGTAGACAATTGAAAAGAATACTTTTAACAAAAAAAAAAATAAATAAATGGTGGCATTGTAGTTGCGGGTGGGACCCCTATAGTTGCAGGTGGGCCCCCTCAGTTTCCTGGCAACCAATATATTTAGACCCAGTCTACCACTGTGTATATACACACACACAAATACACACACATATACACACTGATATACACACACATACATCTATGTGTATTCATGTTTGTGTCCTCTCACCACCTCTTGACAACTGGTGCTGGTGTGTTTATATCCCTATAACTTAGCAGTTTGGCAAAAGAAACAAATAGAATAAGTATCAGGCTTAAGCAAAAGTACAGGGATCAATTCACTTGGAATAAAAAATTCTGCGGGGCAGTACCCCAGTATTGCCACAGTTGAATGACTGAAACAAGTAAAAGATGAAAGATTCAATGTTTTACTTTCAAGCTAAATATTGCTTTGCAAGGCTAGAATTAGTGGTCATCATCATCATTATTATCTTCCATTTAGTGTCCACTTTTCCATGATTGCATGGGTGAGACGGAGTTTAGAGAAGCGGATTTTCTACAGCCAGATGCCTTTCCTGCTGCCAACTCTCATCCGTTTCCAAGTAAGGTGATATTTCCCTTGGGCCAGGCATGTTCTCAGAGAATATTGGAAATGAATGACACTACATGTGTGACAGTGACACTCATTTTTACAACTATCATGTGATGTCAAGACAAGTAGACATACACGCACATACATGCAGTGGGACTGAACCCAGAACCATTTCATTGAGAAGCAAACTTCTTACCACATAACCACACCTGCATGGTGAATACAGAAATAAGCAATCTTGGTTAGACATGGGTTGCTCTTTGGCTGCTGTCCAACCTAGAGTTACAGTTGAAGCTATAGGAAGCAGCATGGTGGTCATACAGCAAATGAGTCATTCATTGACTCACAACACAATGCTGGGAAGAGGAACCATGGTGAGGTCAAAGGCCAAGACAAGCATGTTTTAAAGTGTAACTACTTATTTCTTTCCTGCCCACAAGGGGCTACAAACAGAGAGGACAAACAAGGACAGACAAATGGATTAAGTTGATTATATCGACCCCAGTGCATAACTGGTACTTATTTAATCGACCACCAAAAGGATGAAAGGCAAAGTCAACCTCGGCAGAATTTGAACTCAAAACATAGTAGCAGACAAAATACCTATTTCTTTATTACCCACTAGGGGCTAACACAGAGGGGACAAACAAGGACAGACATAGGTATTAAGTCGATTACATCGACCCCAGTGCGTAACTGGTACTTAATTTATCGACCCCGAAAGGATGAAAGGGAAAGTCAACCTCGGCAGAATTTGAACTCAAAACATAGTGGCAGACAAAATACCGCTAAGTATTTTGCTTGGCATGCTAACAATTCTACCAGCTCGCCACCTTTACTGCCAATGTCTTTAGGATCAGTGACCAGAGATGCTATTAAATTATTTGAAAGATGGAAATATATTGTCAGATGAATTTGTTTATTTTTTTTACCTCCACTCTCATTATTTTAATTCTTCACAATGTTATTTGGATTAACACAAAAAATATTTTTATTGTAGGATTTTAGTTTTTTTTTTTTTCTTTGTAGCTCTGTTCTTCCTCTATAATTTTTGTTTATCATTTTTGAAATTTGAATGAACATGACCTCTTTTCAGAAATATGATGATGGAATGCCAAGTAGAAAAAAATAAAATAAATAAATTTAACTGACAAGCCAATATTTGAAATATCTAAAAATGTAAATATTTCTTTATTATAGACAGTTCACAAATTCTAACAAAAAAAACAAACAAAAAAGAAGCACAATTATTTTGAATTTTTTAATTCAAGCAATTCAAAATATGTTGAGAAGAGAAATGAATAACAAAATGAACTTTGGAAATAATGAGAGAATTAGTCTTTTACTCTTTTACTTGTTTCAGTCAGTTGACTGCGGCCATGCTGGAGCACCGCCTTTAGTCAAGCAAATCAACCCCAGAACTTATTCTTTGTAATCCTAGTACTTATTCTATTGATCTCTTTTGCTGAACCGCTAAGCTACAGGGACGTAAACACACCAGCATCGGTTGTCAAGCGATGTTGTAAGGGGTACAAACATAGACACACACACACACACATATATATATATATATATATGTATATATATATATATATATATATATATATATACGATGGGCTTCTTTCAGTTTCCATCTACCAAATCCACTCACAAAGCGTTGGTTGGCCTGAGGCTATAGTAGAAGACACTTGCCCAAGGTGCCACGCAGTGGGACTGAACCTGGAACCATGTGGTTGGTAAGCAAGCTAAATTCATTGAGAAGAATTTCCTTCAGTTACTCATTTTAGGGAAATTAGTAACTGACAAAATGAATAGTTTAGTGATTTCAAATTTTGGTACAAGGCCATCAATTTTGGGGAGGGAATAAGTCAATTACATCAACCCCAGTGCTTACCTAGTACTTATTATTATTGACCCCAAAAGGATGAAAGGCAAAGTCAACATCAATGGACAAAATGCCGCAAAGCATTTTGCCTAGCATGCTAATCATTCTGCCCACTCACCATCTTGAATAGTTTAGTGGCTGAAAGTTATATATTTATCTAATAGGGCACAGAAGTTTTTTGGTGGATGAAAAAGATAAAAATTACAACTTCAGTTAGAAAGAAAGAAAAAAAAATGTAATGGTCATTTTTGAGACATGGATCTTCCATTTCTTTTTCACATTTTTAATAGTGACAGAAATGTTTTGAAAGCTCACAGTTCAATGGGTAATAAAGGATATCTATTTTATCTACAGTTACTCTTTATAGTGAACAGAAAATACTATAAAACTAGAGAAACTTTCTGACTGAACCATGATCTTTTATGACCAGCATGGAAAACGGACATTAAACGATGATGATGGTGGTGGTGGTGATGATGATTCCAAACTATGCCAGAACTGCTAGAAAGAGTGTAGAGTATAATATTTTTTTATTTATTCTATTACTTATTTCAGTCATTTGACTGCAGCCATGCTGGAGCACCCCCTTGAAGTGTTTTAGTTGAACAAACTGACCTCAGGACTTATATTTTTTAAGCCAAGTACTTATTCTACCAGTCTCTTTTGCTGAACTGCTAAGTTACAGGGTAGTAAACACACCAACACTGGTTGTCAAATGATGATGGAGGGACAAATACAGGAACTCATACATACACACAATGGACTTCTTTCAATTTGTCTACAAAATCCACTCACAAGGCTTTGGTCAGCCTAAGGCCATAATAGAAGATACTTGCCCAAGGTGCCACGCAATGAAACTGAACCCAGAACTATGTGGTTGGGAAGCAAGCTTCTTACCACACAGTCACATCTGTGTCTATATTAGTTCAGAAGACTTACAAATGAAAATTCGTTTTGTTTTGGACAGCTGCCAGTGGCCAGTCTAATCAAACTAATTTATTGATTTAAGAAAATATTTAATTGGAAGCAATATGAAGGTTATATTCCCATTTCTAATTAAATCGGTCCTTCTGTAATTAGCTAGCAAAAAGGAAATCTACCAAAACAAAAGAAAATATAGATCAGTGTGTTGGTAGCTTTTATTTTATTTCTACATTTTAACAAGTAACTGCCCTATTTTTACATTTCCCTTCAGTCTATTTTAGTAGGAAATCTGCCTGGTTCTTTTCAAGTTAGACTTAACAATAAATATTATCCTTGAAGATATGATAGCATCTAAATAAAAGAACCAGTCAAAACAATTACCAGGCTTACAGATGCTGGCGATTTTAAGGTAGCCTAAGACATCAACAAAACTTGGTTATCTCCATTACTCTTGGAAGCTAAATATCAAATGTTGATTTCTGGTACAAGGTGAGAAGGGGCACTTTTGGTTATACTGCACCCACCCCACAATCATCATCAGAGTCCAGATGTCTTTTTAATAGACAACCACAACAGTGCAGCATACACAATCAATTATGGCCCCATAGCCAGATAATTAACCTTTACTATATCAGTGGGGTTTGAATTTAGAATGCAAGAAACCTGGTACAGAGACTTGCAATTTCCCTAATTTACAACCCTGGACTGGTGCGCTATTTATTGACTAAACGGAAATAAAAATAAAATTGAATCTGATGAGATTTGAACTCAGAGCAGAGAGAGCTAGAAAAAATATGTTAGGTATTCTGTTCAATGCTTTAATGATTGTCATTTCATTGCTTTTAGCTGATTACCAGTACTTGACTAGTATTTTCTGTTACTGACTTCAGAAGTATGAAAAGCAAAGTTGACTTTTGCAAGATTTGAACTCAGAATGTGAAAGGCTCTAACTGCAATGCTTTTTCTTTCTTTCTTTTTTTTTTTTAGGTATTCTATCATTTTTTATGAACCGCCATCTATCTAACCCTTTAGCATTCAGATTACACTGTCATATGTAATGATTTTTTAATTCAAATTGTTTTGAATTAATCATGCATTATCTTATATAGCTTTGAGGTTTCAAAGATGTGATTATTTATTATTAGAATGTCAGTGCAGGATAGGTGTAAGAGGCTCGATATGGCCAGTTTGAATGTAAAACATGTAGCATATTTGGGCTGGATATAGGCAGTTTAAATGATAAAGGGTTAAATATAGCAAACATTAAAAGACTTAAGATTGATTGAAACTGTTCAAAGTGTTTCATTCACAGAAAAGACAAAATAAAATTAATTTTAGTGAGAAGCTTGATTGAAAAAAAAAGGAAAATAGTCACTTGAGTGAAAAAGAGAAAAACTGCTTAATATGGTAAATTAATGAAGCAAAATGAACAATTAACAGACATTGTCATAAGTGAGATAACAATTTGTATTTGTTTGTTCATTTTCTCATGTCCATTTTTCCATGCTAGCATGGGTTAAATGAATATATTACTGCGTACGGCACTGTTTTACAGTAAGATGTCTTTCCTGATGCTAACCCATGCCTGCTTTTTTTCAAGTAAGGGTCTCTTATTCAACAGTTTCAAAGACACAAATTGAACAGGTAATTGACTGACAGAAATGCCAACAACAACATCACTTGAATGTTGCAGGTTTTATATAAGTGACTACAAATATAAACACACACACTATGAGCTTCTTTTTGGTTTCTATCAACCAAATTCACTCATAAGGCTTTTGGATGGTCTGGGGCTGTGCAGTGGAATTGAACTCTTATCCATGTGGTTGGAAAGTGAACATGGCATGCCTGCACTTTTATTGCACAATATAAATCCAGTGTATATTAAGGAACATATCAAAAGCAAGGATTTTCAAGTAATGATTTATAAGAAGAATTCAAGATTTCATTTTGAAAATTAATTAATATGTTCTTTATAGTCTTACCGTCTGATTCTGAAGGAGCACGGAATATTAGATGGGAATATGGCAGAGGCTGAAATAAGGCACCAATTGTCTCTCCTTTTGGTCCCTGGTTAAAAGAATAAAGGAAGCATTAAATGAAGCTCTCTACAGCATAAATTCACAAGATAAAACATTGTTTGTGAAAAGGAGCTATTTTAATAGTCTTGATAAATCTGATGAATAAGGTAAACACTATCAATTTAAGTATGTTTAAGAAATAATGACAACTATGTGAAGTTGAAAATAAAGTAGCATGTAAGGAAGAAATAACTAATGTATGCATATAAGAAGGCTCTGTCTTGGAAAAACACCTCCTCCAATAAGAAGGATTAAGAATAATTAGATATAATAAAACTGACCACATGAACAAGATTAACTGGCCTTGTGTTAGTTATGAATTCAATGGTCAAGCATGAAAGAACAAACTAAGAAGTCTAGGACAGATCATGATAAAAGCTACCAAAAAGACTTCAAATATACCGTAAAGAACTGATCGAACTGGAAAGCAAGAAAGAGACTTATACACATCTGGCACAGTTTCAAGTTTGAGCAGGATTTGTCAAAATTCATAAATTAAAGGGCCATGAGTGCTAGAAACTAGCTTGCCTTAATGGAGTAAAAAATTATAAACTCCTTCCAAAGTAGTCTGGGGTAGAAACTAAATCTCATTTTCTACAAGTCTTACAAGACTCGTAGATAAAATTCAACTTGAAGTGAACTTATTTGATGCCAACTTGCCAGAAATTATTTCTGTTTTTATGATACAAATCTCTTTAGTTTTAAAGTTTTACTATTTAAATTATCATATTTTTTCTATCTTAATTTGGTGTAAGAATCTTTTGTTAAGCCATGTTTTAAACTCCCCATTTAATAATCCTTTCAACTACAGGTACAAGGCCTGAAATTTGTGGGGCAGGGTTAAGTTGATCACAATGACCCCAATACTTGACTGGTACTTAATTTATTGACCTCGAAAGTTGACCTCAGTGGAATTTGAATTCAGAATGTAAAGACAAGCAAAATACCACTAAAATTTTGCCTGACATGCTAACTCTTCTGCCAGTTCACCACCTCAACTCCCAATTCAATAATGACTTCAAATTTAAGTACAAGGCCAGCAATTTTGAGAGAAAGGGATTCATTGATACTGTTGCCTGCCTGTACCCCAGTCAACCTAAAAAAAGTAAATAGCAAAGTTGACCTTGGCGACATTTTAACTCACAATGTAAAGCTGAAAGAAATACATGGCATTTTTCCAACACTTATATTTCTACCAGTTAACCACCTTAGACACCAATTTGATAGTGTAAAAATACTTATGTTACTAAATCCCTCCAAATTTTAAATTATTTTTATAATTAATTAAAACACATAGGCAGTGTTGCTATAAATGTGGTCACAAAAAAGACAGAAATGGAACGCCATTCCAACTAACAGAAACAGCCTTATTTAAAGGAGCAATGCAATAACAGCTGCAGGATTTGAACTCCTGGTGCTTGTATAACAAGTGCTGATTTTTGTTTGCTTAAAAATACAGTTGTAATTTTTATTAAAAATTATACTTTGCAAAGAAAAATAGGACATAAATAAAATAAATTCCAAATGAAAATAATATTTAAATATTTAAAAATAATTACCTTTGTGGCCCATATTGACTGATCCAATGGGTGGAACAGTTTGAAGCAAAATCCATCTTTCTTTGAGGGTCTTTCAATTAAGCGGCAAGTATTTAATAAGATTGTTCCAATCCAATGGCTACTCTGTTAAAGTTAAAATACATAAACGTTTCTTAACAAAAAATGTTCGTTTTTGTGAGTAACTGATCGCTATTTACATAATTGTTTAAGTTAAATTCAAAATTCAAAGCATTGACAGAGTCATATAAATGATAAAATAGGGTTCCTTGCTCCTTTATCATGTGGTGCAGAAGCTAGGGATAGATGAGTGGTTGGTGAGAGCTGTACAAGCCATGTACAGGGTAGCTATCAGTAAGATGAGAGTCACCAATGAAGGACTTTAATGTTCAAGTAGGAGTCCACCAGGGATTGGCTTTTAGCCCCCTCTTGTTTATCATAGTCCTCCAAACTATAACTGAGGAATTTAAGACTGGTTACCTTTGAGAGCTCTTATTGCTGAGCCTCTACAAGAACCAGAGAAGAAATTACAGGTATTGAAGCAAGGTCTGGAATCAAAGGGCCTTAGAGTAAATTTAACGGACCAAAGTCTTGATAAGTAGGAAAACAGACAAATCACAGATCCCTTCAGGGAAACGGCCTTCCTTGATATGTAGAAAAGGTATCAGGAGAAACTCCATATGGTGCACCCAGTGCAAGCTATGGACACAGCAGATGTGCAAGTAGATTAAACACCAGGAATGAACAAAAAATAGATCCCATCAAATGTTGTGGGGAGTGGGGTTCTTAGAAGTAGTAGACAGTTTTCCATCACTTAGGTGACCAATTGAGTAATAGGGGAGGTTGTTCGAAAGCACAGCTGCTAGAGTAAGAATAGGCTGGGTGAAGTTCAGAGAGCTACTATCTTTGTTAGTAATGAAGGGCCTCTCTCTCAGAGTGAAAGACATTCTCTCTCTCAGAGTAACAGTTTTTGTGATGTCTTTGCAGCTTTATTAATAAAGTATGTATGATCTGCAGCTGAATTCTGTTTTTAAATGACTTGCTTCGAGAGTTGCATTTGGTATATGTTTATTTATTTTAGTAGTTTTGATTTTAAGAGTCCCTCCTAGTGTGTAGCATTTATATGTAATAATGCCCTCTATATTATATAAATAAATATATTTAAGTGAAAAAATTGGTGGATTTTTTCTCTTATGAGGTTTTTCACGCTGACTACTTAATAAATTCTTATGAAGATTTTATCCTATTTTTAAATTGTAAATTTAACCGGAGTATATTCAGTACTGAATTTTTATTCCGAATAAGCACAATGTTACTGAAATGCAATTCAAAAAAGCCCACCATTTACATAGATGTATAAGGGGTGAACATTTCTATATACTACATTGGATATGATGATTGTTCGTCTGGTATGTTGATTTTGTTCATTCATTATAAATCTCGAATTTTGCTTGCACTGATGAGTAAAGAGTACACACCACTGCACTGATTATGAAATCACAGTGATCTGTAGCTGAATTCTGTTTTTAAATGACTTGCTTCGAGAGTTGCATTCGGTACGATATGTTTGTTTATTTTAGTAGTTTTGACTTTAAGAGTCCCTCCTAGAGTGTGGCATTTATGTGTAATAATGCCCTCTATATAATATAAATAAATATATTTAAGTGAAAAA
Organism: Octopus sinensis; assembly: GCF_006345805.1. Taxonomy (NCBI): domain Eukaryota; kingdom Metazoa; phylum Mollusca; class Cephalopoda; order Octopoda; family Octopodidae; genus Octopus; species Octopus sinensis. The sequence continues at coordinate 39,659,333 of NC_043002.1, read as the reverse complement.
ATTGGTAGATTTTTTCTCTTATGAGGTTTTTCACGCTGACTACTTGATAAATTCTTATGAAGATTTTATCCCATTTTTAAATTATATATATATATATATATGATTATTTGAGGGAATATTAATCCTAACTTACAGGGGAAAAAATTCAATTTAGAAAAACTAAATCAAATTTCACATAATATAATATATATATAAAAATTAGAAAATTAGAATTAATTTTGTTAGACAATATATTATTTAATTATTAGGTGGTATATTTATTATTTAAGTAGTATTAAATTTAAGATAATTAGATATTATATTAATTGATATTTAGTCAACTATATTATAGAGTGATATATTAAATCTATTGATACTACACATATATATTAATTATATAGTTAGTTTATTTAATGAGTTTGTCTATATTTGAACCATTTCTTATTTTGATTACAATATTAATGACTTGTACTAGCATTGTGTATATTAATTAATTTTAAAGTATTGAATAATTTAAGCATTGTTTTTAATTTTCACTTAATGTATATTTAGTATCTTATATATATATATATATTTTAAAGTATATTTATTAATGAATTATTTTATTATACTATTTTATTTTTAACCTGATGAGTGGCTATATTTATATCAAAGTGATTTCACTACTACTAATAATTTTTTTTACTATAATCATTTCTTAAATATAGCCACGAAACACGTGTCGTTATTCTACCAATTATATACGTCTTTATTATTTTTTGCAATTTACTTAATCATTGGTATTTTATTGTTATTTTAATTTAAATATTTCTATTATATGTAATTTTCTAGATGGTGTAATTTAATTGTTCATTTTGAATTGATAAAAGGTGTTTTTTTCTAATTTATATATATATATATATATATTTATTTATATTGAGAGAGAGTGGGGAGAAAACACAGAAAAGATGTGCATATGTATGTGGGTGTATATATACATACATATATCTATCTACATGTGTGTCAGTGTGTATCTTTAGAAATTAAGAAAATCTCAAATACAGGAGAATAATTGTGAAAACAGCTTTAGAATATTGTATATTGTACCCCTATAGACAGAAATAAGTGGCCTGGAAAAACAGGTGTAAATTTAGTATATATTTCATACACACACACACATACAATCTTAGCTAATTAGGAAAATAATTAGCTCAGATGAGATGCTGTTTGGGTTAGTGCCAGGATAGGGAATCACTAATGTCCTCTTTTTAGCATAACTACTTCAAAAGAAGTTCTTAACTAAATGCAAGCAACTACATCAAATTTTTGTTGGTCTTCTCCCATCTCTAAATATATCCCCTTACACTCTTACGGAACATTCCCCACTATCCCCTCTGTACTACTTATACCACCCTCCACTGTTCCCTGTGGATAAGCCCCAATACATCTCCAACACCATCTATTTCTCTCTCTCTCTCTCTATCTTTCTCACTCAGTCTCTCTATCTTTCTAACACTCTCCCACTTTCCTTCTCTATCCTTGCCCTACTGGAGTATCTCCTCTATAGTAAGATAACTATTCCTGTCTCTCTATCACACTCTTAACCTCTCACCTGACACACAACCACTTCCCTTGGTTCCACTCCCTCATTCACCTAAGAGTGTTCTGTAAGTTACTTGGCAACCCCACTGGTGCTGGTACCATGTAAAAACCACCCGTGCTGGTGCCACATAAAAACACCTGCACTGGAACCACATAAAAAGTATCCATGCTGGTTCCACTTAAAAAGCAACTGTGCTGGTGCTACAGAAAATGTACCTGTGCTAATGTCATGTAAAAAGCACCCAGTACACTCTGGTAAGTAGTTGATGTTAGGGAGGGCATCCAGCCATAGAACCAAGCCACAACAGACAACTGGAGCCTGGTGCAGCTCACCAGCTCCTGTTAAACCATCCGACTCATGCCAGTATGGAAAATAGACATTAAAAGGTAGTGTTGATGATGGTGATGTGGAGAAAGCTTTTGACTTTATACAGCAGTGGTCACTAAAAGGTCAGTGTGTAAATGAAGGACTTATGAGAGTTGTGTAAGCCAAGTACAATGGTACTGTTAACTATGTGACAGCTACCACAAGGAATTTAACATACAGGTATATGTCCCACAAGGTTCATATTTTGGCTTCACTCTTCCTGTTTATTATAGTTCTCCAGGTTATAAGAGGTGTTCAAGACTGGCTGTTCAGAGGAACTCCTGTATGCCAACAACCAAGTCCTCACAGTCAAATTACCATTTATTTTTCCAGCCAGAGGCTGGTAAATGTAGAAGGTAATTAGAAGAAAAGTTTCAGTCATGGAAACAAAGCCAAAAATCAAGTAGAATCAAATAAATTACTGCCACATCATCATCTCTTAATGTCCATTTTCCATGTTGGCATGGAGACAGTTTGAAAGAAGCTGGCAAGTCAAAAGACTGTGCAAAGCTCCTTGCCATGTGGGAAGAAAAGGATTTTGTATGTGACAGACACAAAGAGGTAGCTAAAAGTAAGATCACCCATGAAATGAGTTGTCAGAGAAGTCAAGAAGGTTCCCTATAAAAGTAGCTGAAAGATAGAGTTAGCCAAGTGACCTAATCAGAAGTAAAGGTCAGTGTTCTGAAAGTATAGTAGCCAGAGTAAGAATGGGATGTGAAAAGTTCAGGGATCTGTTACTGCTGCTGGAAATGAAGGGACTCTAAGTAAGGTACATACTGTATGATGCTTACATACAAAGTGTGATAGAGTATGGCAGTGAAGCATGAGAACTAAACAAACAGATGTGTGAAGGCTGGAAAGACAAGTGAACATGCACCACCAGATGTCATTTTGCATGAACAATGGAGAACAGATGAACTGAAAGAAAAACTGGGTAGAAGAGAAATTTGTTGCTGTGTGCTAGGATAATTAGGCCTCTCATCTGAACAAGATAAGAGAATGTAAAAGGCAATTAGTTGCTTTAAACAATACTTGAGTAGTTGTTGCGTAACTCCAGGTCAGCTATGATCAAGTAGACCTATGGCACATAAATAATCAGCTGAATGACTAAGTACAACCTACAGACTTGTTGTTCAAGATATAGCATGTCTTTGTCTTTACTAAGAATTATAACTGCACACTCTGAATAGCAATTATGAACCATATGGGGTGCAGTGTAACAGTCTGAAAATGTATTCTCTCCACTGTGCCTCTAGATTCCAGTAGTGGCCACAGCATAGACAAAAGGTGGACTCATTCAGAACATTGCAATTACTTTTCCTCTGCAATTATCATTGGTGGTCTGCTAATTACAAGTAGAATTTATGGAAAGAATAAGCTGTGAAGATTTGGAAAGAAAATGAAGCACTGAGTAATCAACATCATCATCATCATTTAGCATCCGCTTTCCATGCTAGCATGGGTTACCCGGTTCAACTGGGGTCTGTGAAGCCAAAAGGCTGCACCAGGCCCAGTCTGATCTGGCAATGTTTCTACGGCTGGATGCCCTTCCTAACGCCAACCACTCCGTGAGTGTAGTGGGTGCTTTTTACGTGCCACGATCAGATGGTGCTTTTTATGTGCCACTGGCACGGAGGCCAGGCGAGGCTAGCAACAGCCACAATTGGATGGTGCTTGACAATTAAATTAATCAGGAAAATGTATAAAATTATGATGATAGGCATTATTTGGACATCTAATGCACATTAAACAATTATTAAAAATAAATCTTAAAATTAAAGTTTTATCTTTTATCTTTTACTTGCTTCAGTCATCAGATTGCAGCCAGGCTGTGATACCGCCTTGAAGAATTTTAGTTGAACAAATTTACCCCAGTACCTTTTTCTTTTTAAAGCCTGGTACTTATTTTATTGGCCACTTTTGCTGAACAGCTAAGTTATGGGATGTAAACACACCAACACTGGTTGTCAAGCAGTGGTGGGGGACAAACACACACACATATTTATATATACAACAAGCTTTTTTTCAGTTTGTGTCTAGCAAATCCCCTCAGAAGGCTTTGGTCCACCTGAGGCTATAGTAGAAGAGACTTGCCCAAGGTGTTATGCTGCGGGGCTAGAACCCAAGACTATGTGGTTGAGAAGCAAACTTCTCACCGTCTCAACACACAGTCACATTGTCAGACTTCTTCAGATATATCTGGTGACACACAGTTGAAGAACACCATGCATTGCATGCAAAAATAAAAATTTTGGTGGAACAATGGTGAAAATGGTCAGGGATATTTTCAGAAAAAAAACAAATCTAATCCAATTACCTTCTGTTTTTCACTTTTGTAAAGTACCAGTAAGCCAGGTTTTAACACACACCATAGCTTAGTCCAACTTTTCAGAGACCCTCGGATTTTCAACCAATCTGCGAGAATGATGACAGAGGGATCACTCAAGGTGGTTAGTAATTCACGAGCAACTTGTTTCTTTTGGCTGCGATAATTTTTTTTCTGCATCTGTCATAAAATACAACAAAATATTAATAGATACTTTTTTCATTCAAATGCTTATTTCTTAAAAATCATGTGTATATGTGTATATATATATATATTTATTTACTTTATCTCTCACACACACACACTTTCTTTACCTTGTTTATTTGCAAAATGTTTTTCTTCCTAGTTTAAAACTTCTTAACATTCATTGTGTAAAAACTAGTGAGTTGGTGGTACATGCCATACAAGTCAATTCTGTAGCCCAAAGGGAGCCATTGCACTTTACTTATCTTGCGTTTGTACTTCAGTCAATAGCCTAGGAAGGGATAGTATCCAGTTTGGTACTACATGATGATGAAATACCCCATCATTTTAAGACAGAATCATTGGATAATGTAGTCCAAATATGATCATGGCATGAATACTTTTGATCATACATCTGCTCAGTCAGAGCTGGTACTAAACAACATGATACTATTTGAAGGCCTTTTCATTTCAAACTTGTATTGATGATGTCATAATGTCTTACACTTGCATGGATACCACTTAGAAATAATTATGGTTCTCCATAGATATGGTATCAGATTGATTTAAAAAGGAAATTTTGAAGTTAAAACTGAAAACTCACAAATACACCCAATCTTCTTTTTTTTTAATTAAATATTTTAAAAACTACATTAACATTTTTGTTATTAAATTTCTGTTGGAATATGCTGCTTTAGTTTCAAATACTTTTGAAAATAATGAAGAATCGAGTAAAATAGTTGTGTTTATAAAACCTTTTGATACCAACTCATCTGAAACTGCCCTTGGTTCTTTGACACAAACATCCTGTCAAAGTAATCAAAATCAAAGCCTTCCACCAAAATTTTATGCTATATTCCAAACACCATCTTAATTATAACCAGAATTATTTTACAAAATTCTTAATTATTTTAAAAAACCAATTATAACAAAGGCAGTGTATTTCAATAGAAATATGGCATCAAAAGTGTTAAAACTGTGTATAGAACATAGTGTTTTGATAGCAGTTTTTAATGTAAGATTACTTTAAACAGGAAGTTTATATTATAGAACCAGTGATACTCTCAGACAGGTTGTATCAAAAGGGTTAAGCTTTAGATAATGAGTAAAGCTGACCTAACAGCCCAGCATTTTTATGCTAGAAAGATAAAGGCACTAATATCTTCAAAAATGAATATACTTTTGTCAGTTGAGAATCAGATAAACAGTATAGAATTTTAAATTAACAGAATCTTATTTATTTTGTATTCTGTAACAAAAAAAACTTCAATGTAGAAGCATAAGTAAGATAAATAAACAAATAGGCATAGCATGTAAAAACATTCTCATTTCTATATCAACTTTTGCACTATTTAGAATTGTTCTACAAATTTGGACATTTACATGTAGTTTTGAAGTTATTCTCAAGGCAAGAACTCTCTTCTATGAAGTATGAGTAATAGCTACTTTTCAGCCATATAGATATATAATAATTATAGTGAACTTATTGTATACTGCGCTCAGGTGCACTACAACTCATCATAAAGCTCAAAACTGAATGAACAGTACATAAAATATGTACAGGGTGTACTGTTGGTGAATTTCAGGAAGCATGGAAGTTTTGAAGGATGTAGTGTCTTGACAGATAACAGCTGATGCAGGTAGTTTATTCCATGTTTCAGCAATTCTGAGTGTAAAAAAAATGCTTCTGAAAGTCATTGGTGTTGTGATGTCTTTGTTTACTTCAATCAAACAGTACAATGTTTAAACACATTATTTATTTAATCTGCACCCATTTAAGTTATCCATCAAATGGAATGCTTATTTTTTTCACTTTGTTTTGAATTAATCATGCTATATATCTCATAGCTTTGAGATTTCGATGATGTGATTGCATATTTTTAGAGTGACATTGTAGGGTGGGCGTGAGACATTGGATCTAGCTGGTCTGAGCATAAAACAGCTGCAATATTTAGGCTGGATATGACTGGTTTAAATGTTAAAGGGTTAAAGGGCTAATCTCTTGCTTATGTCACCTATAATGTATCATCATTAAGTACACATCTGCTTTTCCATGCTAGTGTGGGTAAGAAATAGTAATAACAAGATGGTTGAGAAACATGTCAAGTCTTCCAACAGTAATAATAATTCTTTCTACTATAGGCACAAGGCCTGAAATTTGGAAGAGGAGATATATTAATTATTCCAGTACTTGACCCCAGTACTCAACTGGTACTTATTTTATTGATCCTGAAAGGATGAAAGGCAAAGTTGACCTTAGAACTTACAGACGGACGAAATGCTGCTAAACATTTTTCCCAGTGTGTTAATGATTCTGCCAGCTTACCGCTTTAACAATAATAATGGTTTCAAATTTTGGCACAAGGCCAGCAATTTTGGAGAGTGGTAAGTCAGTGAAATCAACCTGAGTGCACAACTTGTACTTATTTTATTGACTTCAAAAGGATGAAAGGCAAAGTCGACCTCAGCAGGATTTGAACTCAGCACATAAAGATGGAGAAAATACTGCTAAGCATTGTGCCCAGCTTTCTAACGATTCTACCAGCTTACTGATTTTTGCAGAGTTCTTAACCCTTTAGCATTCAGATTACTCTGTTAATTATAATGCTAATTATTTTGAATTAAGCACATATTATTTCATAGCTTTGAGATCCTCTTGACGTGATTAATTTTTTTTTTTTTTGGAATGACATTGTAGGGTAGGTGTAAGTGGTTGGATCTGGTTGGTTTGATCATAAAACAGGTAGACTATTTTGGCTGGATATGATTGATTTAAATGCTAAAGAGTTAAACAACATAGTGGTGCTTTCTATACAATAAAGAATATTAGCGCTTTAAAAAATAAATTGAGTGCATTGGTCAAAACTGACGAGTCATTTCTATACAGTCATCTGAAATAAATTATTGTTTACTGACATTGTTAAAAGACTAAAATTGTTCATTACCTTGAGTGATTCCCTCTTGGATTGCTTAGAGCCCATGTTACTTTTCTCTGCCATTGGACTGTACAACTTGCTTTCAGACTAGCAGAGGGAAAACAGATTGAAAACATTTAGTAAAATTGTCTGAAACAAGAGAAATTAATTGTCTGAATCAGAGTAGGAATATACAACTTATTTAAGGATAAAATATTTAGGAACAGTATATAATCAACTTGATCAATTAACCAACCATACTTGCATAACTTACAATGAAATTAGTGTGGAAATGAATTCAAGCTTATATACTAGTTTGCAGGCAGTGAAACCAAGAAACAAAGAGAGAGGGAACTGTTACTATTATTATTATTATTATTACTGTAAACACCAAAATGCTTTTAATTTAATATGCTTGTTTAAGCATGAAATGAATAGTAATGCAAATTCAAATATTTTAATAAATTATTACAACAGTTTCTACAAATGTAACCTTGATGTAAAAGTGTAATTATTTCCAGTAAACTTGACACAAACAATTAAGACTGGTTGTGTACCCTGATGCCTGTGTTGAGGCTTGAACTCATGACATTTGTGCAAGGAGTTCAACTCCTACTCCTTTATCATATTGTCTCTACATTTCCCCTCACCATCATTGTTAAGATACATTCAACAATGTTATCAATGTTGCAGTGAACCCTTCATAACACTGAACACAGAACAATATTTAATCTATAAACAGTATACAATAATCACTAACAAGAGACATAACAAAAAAAAAGTAAAATAAAACTGAATACATAAATAAGTGAACAATATTCAACAATTGACAAGATCAGAACAACAATATTTAACATAGTTAACATACAATTTTCTGTGTCATTTTCACTAATGATAAAATTCCATTACTTTTGCTCTTTCATTTGAAGAAAGGGATTCATTGGCCCCATCGTGATCTTCATCAGCTCCACCTTTAATAAGATAAAGAAAAGAAAAAAAAGAGTAGAATCAAGAACCAAAGGAAACTTGATGGTCTGGTGTTGACAATCAATCAAAATTTATAGAAGAGTTTGATAAGCTCAGCTACCAGGAGAAGTGAAAAATGTTTCGACTCTACTCTTTACAGCAGATGAACTTAACCATAAACTTTTTTATTTGCTACAAATAAAGAAAGTAACAATTTAACAGCAGAAGTTTCTTAATCCTTTAACTGTGGAATTAAATTTCAGTCATCTGAGTAATGATATTAAATATCAACCAAAAAACAGACAAAAAATAGTCCCAAACATGACATACCTCAACAAAAGAGAGGTTGCTATATAAAACTGTTTTCTGCAGTTAACAGTGAGGAAATTTTGAGTGGATATTTCTAATTTCCACAGTAAAAGATCTAAATAGCAGACCTGCCAAGCCAAGTGAAATTGTAACTGTGGCTGATGCCAGTGTCACATAAAAGGCACCTTTCAAGTGTCAAACCTCGTAGAGGCAATGTGGCCGATGCCGGTGTCACATAACTAGCATGTAAGAAGCACCTTTCAAGAGTTGGGCTTCACAGATGCAATGACAAATGACCGAGACCTTTGGCAATATGCTGTGCTTGAAAAGACTCATCAAGTCGAGTGAAATCATAGTCATGGCAGATATTGGTGTGCTGGTGGCACATAAAAGCACCCATTACACTCTCGGAGTGGTTGGCATTAGGAAGGGCATCCAGCTGTAGAAACCATGCCAAATCAGACTGGAGTCTGGTGCAACCCCTCAGCCTATCAGGCCTGGTCAAACCACCCAACCCATGCCAGCATGGACAATGGACATTAAATGATGATGATTCTTAAACAGTAACAGTAGTAGTTTCTCAAAGTTTTAGGTAAAAGATAGAAACAACTGACAACCTATATTACTGGTACTTGTAACAATTTGTACCCATCCCACAACTTCTTTTGGATGTCACCTCCCTGCCCCTTCCCAACATGGGTTCAGTAGAGACATGGAAAATAAGGAACTCAGATACCTAAAAGCAAGCAATATAATAATGAGTTCTCTTGGTCACTGTCCATGAGTTGCTAAGTTTTATTTCTCCTGTTTGGTGGTTAAGAAGCTTGCTTTGTAACTATGAGGTTTTGGGTTCAGTCCCATTGTGCAGCACCATGGGCAGGTGTCTTCTTCTATAGCTCCAGGCCAACCAATGTCTCATTTGTGTGTGTGTGTGTTTGTGGTTGTTTGTCCCAATCACCACTTAACAACCAATGATGGTTTGTTTACATCCTTATAACAGTTTGTCAGAAGAGACTGAGAGACCAAATACCAGGCTTTAAAAGAAAAATTAGTACTGGGGACAATTTGTTCAACTATACTCTTCAAGGTGGTGTCCCAACATGGTCACAGTCCAAAGACTGAAACAAGTAAAAGATAAAAGGGGTGTGTGTGTGTACACACACACACATATATTATTGTTTGAATTAACTTTAGTTACTTATTAATTCTGGCAGAATTTAAACCCAGAACAATTAATTATCAAATTAGAAAACCTAAACCATCAACCATCTCAACCAGTACATTGTTATTTATTATCGGGTAGGCAAGGCAGTTACCCTTGCCTGGTGGCTGTGGCAAAAGAGGTTGTTTGGTGGACAAGGCTGAAAGGCATGAGGACAGATACATTCCTCTTTGGTAGAGATCTCATTGACGTTTTCAAGTTTCACTTGTAGAGGAAAGTGCTGTCCTTGATTGGGTTTATTGGAAGGTGGGTGAAAGTTGCGAAAATGGTACCTCTCTAAGTGAAGACCTGTGAGTTGGAGAGAAGAAATTGGGGAGGGCATTTGCACTTAGAGTTTCAGGGAAATCTCTGACAGTGTGGTTTCTCAATGAACCCTAGAGGTGTCACTATATCAGGAGAGCCACATCTCTATCATCCTCCCCATCCACCCCCACTTTTTATTTTTTACCTTTGTATGCTATGCATGTCTCCCTTCCTTCCCTGTGTACTTTATCTTATTTTTTTATCATTTCATTATTATATTTAAACCCCCACACTTTATGCTTGTCTCTGTATTGTCCTCCTCACCCTTCACCCTTGTAGCAAATAAATGAAATTATTATTATTATTATATTATTATTATTAGTAGTAGTAGTAGTAGTAGTAGTAGTAGTAGTAGTAGTAGTAACAGTAGCAGCAGCAGCAGCGGTGGCAACAGCAGTAGTTATGGTAGTAGCAAATTCCTTTAATTCAGCTCAAAGCCGATTCTAGATCCCAGTATGTTAATAAAATTCATTCTTCTCAATCCCAGAAGATTAGTAACAGTATAATTGGCACAGGAAGAATATTAACTACAAAGTCCACAAATCCCAATAGACTTATATTAGAGAGTATATGGTGAAAATAAAAGTGCAGGATACTACTACTGCTATCCTGCTTGTTACTGACTTAAGATGGGTGAAAGATGAAGCTCATTCCACCAGTATTTGAACTCAGCACACAGAGAGTCAAAACTAAATATTTTAAGCAGGGCTGTCTTAACAGTATTATAGGCCCCTAGGAAAATCAATGCACTGGGCCCTATAGTATTTACTTAATACTTGATGTTTCGAAATTTAAATTTTGAATTTAGGTTTAATTGTATGAAGGAGTGAAATGTACGGTTTCCATCAGTCAGACCACCTTGTGGTCCCAGTAAACAGAATGGAAAAGGTACTGTCCCAGAGGATGGAGAGGGAAGTGTGCTGAAACAGCCACCCTGACTTGCGGTGGTTGTATTTGCGGACAGCCATCTCTGCCCCAAGATGGCTGTGAGAAGGGATATGGTCCGGGATAGATTGGGAGCTAGAATGCCAGAGGTTTCCACTGCCACAGGCTCGACCATGAGCAACTGACAGTTTGCTTTTCTCAGCCTGACAAGCAGTAGAGCCTGGGGTGGTAGCAGACAGTAAGCCACAGTATACAAAGATCAGAATAGGACCCTTTGACCTGTAAGGCCCCTGTGCAAGTGGTAGTGGCAGCAGCAGCAGCAGCAGTAGTAGTAGCAGTAGTAGTAGTAGTAGTAGTAGTAGTAGTGTTGACTTCTAACTTCAGCACAAAAACACAAGTTAGCCAAGATAAAATAGGCCAAATAAATTGATCTCAGTGCATCACTGATACTTAATTCATTAACCTTGGAGATATTGTAGGCAAAGTCAGTCCTGGGAAAATACGAACTCGGTAAATAAAGGAAGGAAATTTACTAATGTGTAGCACTTAGCCCGTTGACCTGTATATAAAAAAAAAAAAGAAAAAAAAGTATTGATTATAAAATAATTTCCATCTTATTGCTGTTCACATTCTAAAACATCCACTTTCACATACAAATATTCTGTAAAGACACAGTATGGCTATTTTTAACATAGTCCCTCTCCTGTAGCGAGTTGTCACTGAATAACATGAGTGTTCTATTTTAGCCACAACTGTTTTTAAAACTACGTAGTGTCTACAAATTTTGCTGCAAAGTTTGATTTACTATAAACATCTCTTTAATACATCTGTATACGCCATTTATTTTGGGATCAGCTGTAAACATTGTGTAAGAACACGGCAGTGTAAGCTAACTCAAATGTTGTAAACAGAATATAACAAAAAGCGATAACAAGTGCAATAAAATTGACTTAAATGACTGAGTGTGTTGCTTAAGTAGGTCCAGTGTTTATCAAAATAATTCATTGACCACTATAAATGCCATTAAATGCACTGAAACTTCTCTGCATGCAATTAAAACTTACATTTATAGGATATAAAAGGAAACTATATTGATATGTAAGATTTATCCATATGTCTTACAAAGACTATTCAGAAAATAATAAATAAACAAACAAACAGTTTGCAATAAAATGTCAACAACAGACTAACAATCAATATTCTAGCAATTAGCAAAATAAGAAAAATTACTTAATGCCATATGATTGACATCTGTGTTATTTTACTGTTGCTGTGACTGTTATCATTGCAACTATTTTGAGAATTGAAATAACCAATGTTTTTTTGGTGGTGTGATTGAGTTGTGATGAAAAACAGTAACCACAAATCAATCACTTTCAATGGATAAAGCATTCAACTTCAGTACAACCAAGGACAAACAGGCTATGTCTGTATTTATTTCAAATGGCTGTCTACCAGTTTTCAACTTATAATGCATAAAGAACAGAAGTAGCAATTTGTAACATCCAACTGCCCTGTAAAGGTTTAGCCTTTCCAAAACTTTCCAGTTGCTTCTTAACCCTGACTTTGGGTCACTGTATAGCGATCACACACAGACTACAGCCTGCACAAGTTCCCGAATGCCACAATTAATGAAAAATTACCTCAAATTGTTTTTAGTAGTGTGGACTGCCTGACAATGTGTCATGTCTCATGCAACCTACTTCTCAAGAAAAGTTACCCATCCTGTTGTATAGTGTTAAAGTGGGAAACAAAAATGAATTCCTTTCAATTCCAACTACTACTAAGTTCATTGTGCTCTTTTCCAGTTGTCTTCCAGTTCAGATTCACTGAATTCTCAGCCTTAGTAATAATATATAAATAATACTGCCTTTATCATTCTATTTATTTTTTGAGCCCAGTGGCCTTTGGCAACACCAGCGCCTGTTTCGGCTCTGTATTTCTATGTATATACTGCTATTTCCAACCACTTAATGTTTATCATTGAAAAAGGGAAATCAGACTGAAATTGCATGATCCGGTAGTCTGAGAGGCAGAAGTAGTGGTGATTGTCTGCCACTGACAATAGCTAAGATGTGCTTTTATGCACCATATAACCATATGAGAGTTTTCCCTATAGTAAATATTGTAGTATATGTGTGTGTTCAAACACAAAAGCCACTTCTAAGCGGTGATTATTTTACCTTTGGGTATTATTACTGCCTCTGTCATTATTTATTTATGTGTGTGTGTGTGTGTATAAAATCAACATTATTTTAATGTCTGCCTTCCATGCTGCATAGGTTGGACAGTTTGATAGGAGCCAGCCAAATAGAAGACTACACCAGGCTACTGTGTCTGTTTTGGCAAGGTTTTTATGACTGGATGCCCTTCCTAACACCAACCATCCTGCAGAGTTGACAGAGTGCTTTTTACAGTGTAACCCATGTGACTATATAGCTGGATCACATGACACAGTGAATATGTCAAAACTTCCCACAACAGGAATGTTTTAAGCTGTGCTTATTGGAGAAGCCATCTACACCAATAAAGTTTGATGCACTAATTTTATCCCCAGACAACAGGAACCCCACTGTTATAAACAGTTTTCAAGATCCTGAAAAGCAATATATCCATTCCCAAACTGCAAAAAGTTCTGACTGCTGGTCATTTCTCATTTAAGTATTTTCCTTCCTCGGTGATCAGATGCTTTCAGGAATCCCACATTCTGTTGACATTCAATAGCATAGCTTGTACACAAACTAGTTAATAATCAATATATATATACATAGAATATAAAACTTTTAAGAAGTCACTGTGCCAAATGTTACATTTTTTGTGGGGTGCAACCTCAAGGGTTGCTTTGTGCAGCACACAGTCTAGCTATGCCACTGGTGATAATAATCTGAGGCTTTTATTGAAAGGACACAGCAATCAAGTGAAAAGTGTCAGAATATAACTGTTTAAATTTTTGGCATAAAGCCAGCAATTTTAGGGGAGAGGGTAAGTCAATTACCCCTGCTCCAGTGCTCACTGGTACTTACTTTATTGATAGAATACTGCTATTACCAAAAAGACATGTCTATCTCAGCCCATGGTAACTACAGGGTATTTGGACTAAATTTGACAATTTTTTTTGTGCCTGTTGTTTTTGAAGAACAGCTTGATATATAGGCAATTACAGGTAAGTTCACTCACCACCATCAATTCACCACAGGAAAAGTTCACTGCCATCAATTCACTGTGAAGAAAATTCACCATGGAGAAAGTTCACCACAAGAAAAGTTCACTGGGAAAATATATCCACAGTATCTCACCATTAATAGTTAAAAACTATTTTATTGAAAAATAAACAGTGAATTGATGAGTGAATTGATGATGGTGAACTTACCAGACATGATATGACTGACCAGTCAACAGTGTTGGAGAGCATAAAGGTTTAAAGTTGTAGTTGAGAAAAACTTGGAAGACATGGAAATATCAGAAATTCTAAACATATACTTGGGTTTTTGTCAAAATATCATGATCTGGTAAATCTTGAGTCAGGAGTGGAATATGAGACAGCCGTTGAAACATGACAGTTCGTTTCATAATTATTTTACGGGACTGACTTGAAATAAAATTTCACTTCAAGCATGATGAAAAGGAAATAATACAGTAATGATATCAAATATTTTTCTGATACTTAGGAAAGTAAGTCCAATTCCTTTTATGTTTTACCTTTTACTTATGTCAATCATTGAACTGCAGCCATGCAGAGACACTGCCTTGAAGGGTTTAGTCAAATAAATTGATCCCAGTACTTATTTTTTAAAGCCTGGTACTTATTCTATCAGTCTCTCTTTACCAAATTGCTAAGTTACATAGATGAAAACAAACCAACAAATCAAGTGATGGAAGAGGGGACAAGTGCAAAGATACATCCACACACATATGATGGCCTTCTTTTAGTTTCCATCTACCAAATCCATTTACAAGGCTTTTGTTGGCCCAAGGCTATCATAGAAGACACTTGCTCAAGGGTGTTACACACTGGGACTAAACTCGAAACCATGTGGTTGGGAAGCAAACTCTGTTTCACTGCTTCTTTTTGTCTTGTTCAGTCTCTTAAAGTTTCCAATCTTATAAAGTTATACAGAAAGAATTATCTTGGCAACAACATTCCACTAGGGTAGTTTTCTGTCTGAACAGAGCTGTACAGAGAGGATGAGGCTCCTCTTCCATTTAAGCAAGATCAATACATGCAATTATGCTGTAAGTATGGTCGAAAACAAAAATTGCAATCTTCACCTTCAGAAAATGGATGCAAATATGACATTTGAAAAGTTCTGGACATGCAAATTAGTTAAGAGAAATATTTCTAGAAACATTAAAACAATTTTAAATATAACTTGAAAGAAGAACAAAGCAAAGATAGTTCAATTAGAATTTTAAAGGTTTATAAATGTACACAATATATATTTGTTTTAGTGCAGGTGTGGCTGTACTGTTAACATTCTTGCTTCCCACTACAAGACACCTTGGGCAAATGCTTTTTATTAGGGTCCTTGTAAGAGGATTTGGTATATGGAAACTGAAAGAAGCCAACTGTGTGTATGTGTGTGTGCATATATATAATTTCAATACAGAGCAAATAATTCACGAAGATATCATTCACTCTGTTATTATCTAGTGTAACAATTTAAAAATGATAACTGAATCAATAATATAAGCGATTGCAGGCCCAAAAAGACATTAAATAGCTGAAGGATTTAATTCTTATTTCTTGCAATATAGGTGCTTCAGCACTCTCAGTCATAATTAGTAATGATAAAAATTTTCCTATATGTATATATATTACACACACACACATATGTACGTATGTATGTTCGTTCATGTGTGCATATATATGTAACCTGTTGACATCATGTGATGGTTATAAAGAAGCATCACCATCATGCACGTGACAATGTTTGTGTCAAGTCCTTCATGGAAAAAAGATCTGGCCATGAGAAATATTACTTTGCTTGGAAATAGGTGAGGGTCGGTAACAGGAAGGGCATCCTACCATAGAAAATCTGCCTAAACAAATTTTGTCTGACCCATACATGCTTGGTAAGGAGGGTTTTAAATAACGCTGCTGATAATGATGATACATATGCAGTATAAGTATTGGAACAAATGTATTTGTACAAATGTCAAGATACAATGTTGGGTACAATGTCAAGACTCATTGGTTTTTTGCAGAGGAATGGATGCGTTTTTATGATATCAATAAAAAAAATGCATCTGTTCCATTAGTTGAGTTCAAGTTTTTCAGGGTTTAGTCAGTCCACTGTTGACTTCCGACATTTTTTTTTTTTTGCTTTTATGTTCCATCATTTCTATTGTTCTATTTCTTAGTTTTATAAAAATATATTGTTGTAACATGAAACAGTAGCTGAGAATCAATTATTTTTATTCAGCTAAAACATTCAACTTCAGTATAACCAAACACAAAGAGTACACATTTGTGTTCATTGCAAATGGCTGTCTGCCAGTTTTTAACCAAGGTATCTGAACCTGAGTACAATTTAAAACAACCGGGTGAGCTATATTCATCAATTTATTCTATTTTTAAAAACACTCTTTCTTTCTGCCGACAGTCAATAATCAGCCTCTGGTATCTTACATAACTGCCATACTGCTTCTTATGCAATTTTCATGGAAAAATACAACAGTAATTTTCAATTGCCTTCCTTAAGATATTTTTTTATGAGAGGGAAAGAGAGAAAAAAGTTGACCACCCCACAACTAATTTTTCATTGGTACTTTATCAAACCCAAAGGGGCAAATTTGACCTCAAGAGGATTTGAACTGAGCACAGCAAGTGAGAATAAATAATATTGGTATTTCCCAGTGGTGAACTGATGATGGTGAACTTTCCCTGTGGTGAATTGATGACGGTGAAGTTACCCATGCTGATGGCTCCAACAACAACCTGGTATTTGATGATTAACAACTATGCTAATTTGCTACAATATTTTAAAGTAAGCCTTTTCATCATCATCATCATCATTTAGCATCTGTTTTTCCTGCTGGCATAGGTTAGATGGGTTAAACAGTTTGACAGGGACTCATAAGCTGTAGAGCTGTCCAGTCTG
>NC_043002.1:39564696-39637196 GCF_006345805.1 Octopus sinensis | reverse complement strand
ATCATTAAAAGTATCTTTTATCACAGAAACAATGGAGTCAGTGCTAGTGACAGGATGTGAGTTGTCAAACATTTCAGCTGGTCACCCAATACCATACATAATAAACTGACTGCTTTGTATATAGCAGATCAGGTTATAATTTACAGAAACTATATTTTCTATGAATAGCTAGGTCAATAGTCAATGAATTTCTTTTGACGCAGATATATATATATATATATATATATATTCAAGCCAGGCACATGCCATTAGTAACTCTTAGGGTAGGCAGTTGGTGACCTTTATGTAGTAAAGCACACAAAAAATAAGCGAAACACAGGCGCGTGACTGAGTTGAAGGCAGATTTAATTCTGCCTTTATAACACGTAAAGGAAACAGTGTTGTTGTAGGAGTCTACACAATGTATTGTTTCTTCCTACAAACTACCTAGTCTTGTACTGCATCCACTCAAGCCCTTCTGATACACTTTTCTCTTCCTTCTCATTCATATGGTGTCCAGCCTATGTCCTAATCACAACGTATCATCTTTCATCACAGAACAATTCCACTGTATGCTACTTTGGGCAAGTATCTCCTAGTATAGCCCTGGGCTGACCAAAGCTTGTGAGTGGATCTGGTAGATGGAAACTGAAAGTACTACTATGCATAGCTTAAATACTGAGATTGAAAAACGGGGGCGAATTATGCCTATTTAATCTACAAAAAGATAAAACATTTTGCATTTTATGCATAGTAATCTGAGTAACCTTCATAACTTCATTGAATTGGGTGCATATTTTGCCATAAAAGGAAAATGTGGCTATCGATCTATTTTATTCTAGGCAGGCACTGCCTACCTTGGCAGCACATTCCTGATTCAAGTCTATGTAACAGAGAGAGCAGAAGTGCTCACTAGTTCTTTTGAGGATTGATAGACCTTTGAAAAATATTCCCTTTCCTACACTTGAAACAAATGACTAGTATCATGAGCTGGACATTGAGGACAACCACATCACAGAAATAGTACCTATGAGTATGACAATGTGCAGCTGCAGAAGAAGAGGTCCTTTTAGAGGTGTGATTTGTTTCAGAATTCAAAAATTCTTCTCTAGCCACTTCAGTGGAGGCTAATGAGCAGAGTCCTAAGCCTGGTACTGATCTACAACCAAAGTTAGAGTTTTGTCTTGTAACAGTCTGAGCAGAAGAGATTCTGATTATGAATGTATCACAAATATATTCATCAATTTTGTCATCTATGATACTTTTGAAGTTATCGCCTATGCTGAATTCAGTGAAGATCTTACATAATCATCAACAGGCTGCGGTCTAGCTAAAGTAGTTAAAACATCACATAAGTTGTACACTCAATTTCAAAATATTCTTGGAAAACAGAATTCACTAGGAACCTGAGACCAAAGTCACTAAATAATTTTCACATCTTGCAAAGACAAACAGCCAATGCTTAAAGGTACATGAAACCTCAAATGAAACTACATTGAGTTTTTCAGGTCACAATCCACATTCCACACTAACAGTTGCAATTTTCATAAATTAAAGTGTGAACAACCCACAATAAAAGACAAATGAAATCAGGCTTTAATTTACTGAAAGCTCCACTGACATCAAACTGTAGACATAACAGGTTACAAGGATATTTATAGCAGATAATTGTTGCTAGACAATTTTCCAATTTACAATTGCCAAATTAATTAAAGATAATGTTCCCTTATATATTTTTCTATACTTAGAATACAAACTGTTGGCAAAGTTCCACTGTATATTACTTGGTTCAAACTAAAAAAATCTCAAATGGGAACTTCTTACTTCCTAATAATTAGAATATATAAACATATACCTAGTAAATTTTAGTATAAAGCTAAGAATGTATTCCCCAGTATCCCATTAGGATTAGATTTAGAAATTGCAGGTTGTTAATGCATTTTAATGACATAACATTCTATATCCCACAACAAAACAGCATTAATTTAACGAACAATTACATTGTTTATTTTTATCCTAATAATTGTAAAAGCAGTTGCAAAACGAACAATGTGATGCCAAGTTTAGGAACTTACTAAGGCAGTGATAAACAGAATTACTAGAATGTAGGACAAAATAACTTGCAGTGTTTAGTTGTATCCCTAATTAAGAAGCTATGATTTTCATTAAAAAATGTATCAAATACAAAGAGAAATATGCAACCCTATACAGAAAATACATCATCATTTATCACTGTTTAACATCCATTTTCTATGATGGCATGGGTTGGACTGTTTGACAGGATCTGGTCAGTCACAGGGCTGCATTGTGCTCCATGTCAGCTTTTACATGGTTTCTATGGCTGGATGCCCTTCCTAAAGCCAACTGCTTTACAGTGTGTACTCGGTGCATTTTTCTTCTTTTTTCTTTTCTTTCGTGCCACTGGCACTGGTAGGATTGCCAAGTAACTTGCAAGACAGGAAACAACAAGAAAAGGAAAGATGGGGGAGAAAGGCCCTCTCAACTAAGTGGTTGGGGTGGGATTTAAGAGGGTGGAGAAAAAATATTTGTGAACAGCAAAAAAACAGTTCAGTTAGGAAAAACAGGTAATGAAAACAGTTCAGTTTCAATTGACTGTAATCATACTGGGAAATTTTAAATGACACCCCACCCCCACCCCAAAACTTACAAGTTTGGTCTTAGAGGGGCTGAAGCAGCCAAAAGAGAAAACAAAACAAAAAAAAAGTCTGTAAAGATGATGTTTGAAATGTTGGTTGATTTTCCAATCATATTTTCTCAGATTTTTTAAACACATTATTTGAAATTGGGAACCAAATTAATAAACAGTAACTACTAGTATTGGAGAGGAAACAAAGTAATTCTTAACTCTTGTCTGTGTTTTGCTTTGTTTGCTGTTGCTTAACTCTAGGTTTACCCTAAATGAGCAGATTTACGATCAATGGCACTCCAGTTGTGATTACACCATCATTTGGTTTAATTTTATGAAAGTTTGGCTGCTGTTTCTAGCAGGAAACATAAGTGACACACAACACCAAATGTTAATAATGTATAATTAATGAGTCAATGATTCCAGTGAAAATTAACTGTGTCTTATTGGAAAATTTATTGCATCCATTTCCACTTGTCTCGAAAACTTTCTAAACAATTAATTTACAAGAAATGTTCTTAATGCATAATGAAGCTTTTGCATATTTCTAAAACAAAAACAAAACAAAAAAAAATAATTATGAATGCTGGGAGACAAGATTTTCTAGTCCTATGACTGAAAGTGTAGTAGTATTGACTAGCTTGCCAACAAGACTAGAGACTGTAACACTCATAAATTGATCCTGAGGGCCTCCTAAAAGCAGAAACTTGCTAATCTGGGTAAAAGGGAAATTGGTCTAATGGAGGAATAAGCAAAATATCAATTAAATATCATCAATAAAGCCACTATTTCTTTTCATGACAAACTGATACTAACTATGAATAGTAATAGTTACCACACTGAATAATGTATATATTTCCTTATGTCTATTTTTTTATCCAATATACATTCTTTTCTTGGTAAAACTGAGAAGTCCTACTCTGCTATATCACTCACCAGTGAGCCCTTGCCCTTGAAACATTTAGTGTAAACAATATTGCATTTGACACCAGTAAAACATCCAATTGCGACATGTAGATGAACCTCCAACAAAAGCTACCGACTTATAAGACCCATCTGCCACAATCTTTCAATTTGTAGTTTCCCTTCAGATCACACCATGTACTGACAGAATTCTCTCAGACTCACATAATCAATTCTGGTGTACTTCATCGTTTAACTTCAGTTTTTTTCCCAACACTATTCTTGTCCACTCTGCTGGGTGGCTGGTGTTAGGAAGGGCATCCAGCTGTTAAAAACCAATGCCAAAACAGACACAGAAGTACGGTATTAATACTGCCTCTATTGCTAATAAATATTTTTTAGCAAGCTCACTGGCTAATCACAACACCAGTGCCTGAACAGGCACTGATTTTCTTTCTATATATTGCTAGTGAAAAGATTTGTTGCTATCTCCAGCAGTTGAGTGTTCATCACTGATGAGACCAAGGAAAGTCGAAATCATATGATCTGGTGGTCTTGGCACTGGAGTTGGTGGGGAGTTAGCTCCCCACTAGTGATATAAACAAGTGTGCATTTTGCACCAAAAGCCTATATAAGAGTTTCTCTCGTGGTACCTACTGCAGTAAAGTTTGTTCTAACAGAACATCCACATTTAAATGGGAATAAATATTACCTCTCAGTATTGTCTCTTTCAACACAACAAAGCATAATCACTATACATGACAAGAACTCTCACAGTCGCTACAAATGCTGGCCGTGACCATTACTGAGGACGACTCCTAGGAAATGCACATTTCTCAGTTTTACCTTTCTGGCCGACTCATTTTCTCTGTAATTTAACATGTCAATTTATCAGCATAGCAAAAACAGGCCTTTCTCTGCAAGGCCAGAAAATATTTCATACCCCAACAGCTACTAGCTTTCTCAGATGAGCTTACATGAGACCCACAGTGGATTATTCCTCTCACATCTGGGAACAGTTGCTACTAACACACAAGTATCTTAGACTCTATTCCTAAGTAAGGCCGCATGACTAAGTGACAGGGATTTACTCACCAATACATTCTACAAATGTATTGTCTCTTCCTTCAACTGAAGTGGTCTCCTCTCCTACAAACTACCTAGTCTTGTACTGCATCCACTCAAGCTCTTCTGATGCACTTTTCTCTTCCTTCTCATTCATATGGTGTCCAGCCTATGTCCTAATCACAACGTACCACCTTTCATCCCAGAACAATTCCACTGTATGCTACTTTGGGCAAGTATCTCCTAGTTTAGCCCTGGGCTGACCAAAGCTTGTGAGTGGATCTGGTAGATGGAAACTGAAAGAAGCCAACTGTATGTGTACATACACACACAACACACATATGCATGCGTTAGTGTATGTTTCTTTGTCTTTACATCACGATTGTTATAAATGAATGTCAATCATTTCCAATATTCTGCATAATCAAGTCAGATAGACAGACGGACAGATAGACAGACATGCAGGCAGACAGACAGACAGATTGACGATGATTATATATATATATATATATATATATATATATAGGAAAAGAGATGACAAAGAATGACCAATTATCATATGACCCTCATTAGCTGATAGCTGCTTCCACTATAAGAAGTGGTAGACTCATAGTTGAGTGCCTGAGTAACACCCAACAGTTTTATCAGAGCTCCAAACATGAAGTGCAATTTATTTGGGAAAACAAAAATATTTAAGCCTACAATCAGGAAGGCAATTACCAAGAAAGCAAATGTGTGGGAGTATCAAATCACTGCTCTCTCAATGGTAGTTGCCTTTCTGAATGTAGGCTTAAATGTTTTTGTTTTCCTAAATAAAATGCTCTTCATTTTTGAGGCTCTGATGAAACCGAAAGGGGGTTACTCAGGCACTCAACTATGAGTTCATTGCATCTTATAGCGGAAACAGTTGTAAGCTAATGAAGTTCATAAGATAATCCATTATTCGTTTGTCATCTCTTTTCTTATTACTGCTCTGTACCTGACAAACACTCCATTCAGAAGCATGCATATACAGAGATCTACCCCAAGTTATTAGTATTGCAATGCCTAATCAAAATATTAAAACACAAAAACTATCTGGAAAGATTCTAACAACTATATATGTGTGTGTGTGTGTGTGTGTGTACGTAGTAATAAAAATAATAATAATCCATTGATGGAATTTATAAATATTCTGTCCATAAATTCCATCCATGGATTATTATTATTATTGTTGTTATTGTCATTATTATTAGGTGAGCTGGCAGAATTGTTAAAACGCTGGGTGAAATGCTTAGTAGCATTTTGTCTGTCTATATGTTCTGAGTTCAAATTCTGCTGAGGTCAACTTTACCTTTCATCCTTTCAGGATTAATAAAACAAGTACCAGTTGAACACTGGTGTCAATGTAATCGACTCATCCCCTCTCCCAATATTGCTGCCCTTGTGGAAAAATTTGAAACCATTATTACCTCCGACTTAGCAAAGGCAGATATATTGTTTTCAGTTGTGTTTGTTTGTTTGTGGATAAGACATCTCAAGAACCACTCGATGGATTCGGATGAAACTTTCAGGGGCGTTTGGTCTTGTGAGTGGCACAGTCTCATTAAATTTTGGGATTGATCTGGTACCGGACAAGGATTCTGGATTATTTTTCCAACTATTTTTAGTTTACACGTAAAGTTTCACATAGTTGTCTTGTACTTGCATACACATACACACATATACTCACACATTTTCAGCGTTGAACATTACCAGCTCATTTCCATTGTACGTACACACACACATACACACACACACATATGCAAACATACCTCTCCTTTGCACACACAAAAACTCACACTTCAAACACTGTTTATCAGCTTTTTCACTCCTTTCTTCGTTATTCATCTATCACCCCTTCCTTTCTCATTCCCCCCGCGACGCTCTCTTTGCCACCTCATTTCGTCTTTCTCATTGTCATTCTTTTCTCTAACTCCCACTCAGTCATGGCTATTACTCTCACTACTTCTTCACTGCATCAGTATTTCATCTCCTCTCTCTTCACCTCTCATTCAATATATATATTTGGATTATTTTTCCATCTGAGTGGAGTTGGGTTCATTTTTTTAGTATTCTCATTTGTGAGAGCAGTCCAGTTTATTTCAGATATTCTCATTTTAAAAATCATCTCCAGCTAATCATTGAAAAGATGCTGGTATTACCTTGGTGGAGGTTTGTGCTCTCTGAGTGCTCTTATTATCATTATTACTATATTCATCCTGCATTATATCACCACAGCTTGGAGCAACCCCAAAAAACTGGTATCACCAGTTGGTAGCATTAGGCTGTAGATGGCTTAATAGAAGAGAAGAGGAGCTTTTATTAGCATATTCAAAATGTTTTCCCATAAACGAACTTAAAGGATATGTGTGTGTGTGTGCTCGACAAAATGATTGGTACTATAGTCCTGTGCCAAAAGACTCATTAATGAGACTTTTTAACATATATTCCTATGTATAATAGCAGTTCATCTGTTAGTTATACAAGAAAGAGTGGGATAGTAGAAAATTAGGGGGGTAAGTAATCACAAGTAAGCATAAAAAGAAAACTTCTTACACTCTTTTAAAATATTACAACCAAGTAACAACTGGCTACTTATGAAAAAAAGAAATCTCAACAAATGATCAAGGAAGAACAAAAAAAAACAATAGAAATAAATAAAAGCATCTGACACAAGAAGTATGTTAGTAATACTACTTCCTTTTCCATAGCTAATTGGATACAACTTTCAGAGCTCTCTAACATAGTATATGCCAAATTCTGTGCCAAAATAATATAACCTTTTTGGCAAGGTCAGTTGTGACAAATTACTTTCCTGACTGACTCATTTTCTCGGTAATTTAATGTGTCACCTTATTCTTCTGTAGTCTATTGACATCTGTATGTTTTTTCGAAGGGAGCAGTATCCATGAAGCCTTCCGCCTGCTAATTATTCTAACCCAGAAAGGAAATATCAATTAAAATAGGTTATTCAAAAGACCTACTCAAGTATATATATTATTTTTTTTTATTTTTGTGGAGTCAGTTTCTTGCTCACAAACACACACACACACACACACACACACACACACACACATATATATACATACATACATATATGGTTGAGTCTGTCTCATATATATTGTATTTTTTATTTAAGTTGAGTCAGTCTTTTGCATGTATAAGGGAATGGAGTGACTTATTCATTATAGTGTTGGCTAGACTGCCTTGCAATAATCACTACACCTCTCTCTGTTCCTTGAGTTCAAATCAGCTTTTTCAGGCTAATTCATAAACTATCAATCATGTACCCTAGTAACTTCTTTTTTCTGTCTTTCATTCTTTCTATGTCCCTCTCTGGAGAGGGATGAACTCTGTGACAGCTACCAAATGCCTGATACATGCTCCATGTCATGGTGGTACTTTTACAATTTCATTGGTGAGAGCCCAAGGCAAAATATCATTAATGAAGCTGAAACAGTAATGGCGTCCAAAGTTTTTCAGTATCACTAATATTTAATATTTGACTCTACCTTTGGTACCTGGAGTTGAGTACTATTTTCTCCATCGTATTTTGTGGCTGTGTTCTTGCACATACATGTATGTATACTCCCACATGCACAAAATGAAAATCTAAGCTTGACAATGCAATGTTTGCATTCCAAGAATATATATATACTCTCATTCTCACTGTTTAATATAATAGCACTCCCTAAGACAGTGAACTGACAAAATCATTAGCACACCAGACAAAATGCCTAACAGCATTTTGTCTGTCTTTGTGCTCTGAGTTCAAATTCCACTGAAGTCAACATGTCTTTCATCCTTTTGAGGTCAATAAAATAATTACCAGTTGAGCACTAAGGTCAATGTAATCAACTTACTCCCCTCCCCTGAAATTACTGGCCTTTTGCCAAAACTTGAAACCAATATAATAGCATTCCCTGTCTCCTACCTCTAACTGCCACCATGTCCCATTTCACTAAAACACTCATCTCTGTCTTTGCTCCTTGCTTCAGCTAATCATTTTGCAGCATAAACTAGTATATTAATATTATAGATACTGAAATCCAGCTGATCTGACAAAGGCCTTTGACTCGGTAATTCAGCATGAAATATACAGTAAACCCTTATTCAACCCTGTTAAGTTAGACAGCAGATAAAACTAACAAAGTCAGTATTAAGAATGAGATATCAGTGTTGCTTTCTGCCATCTTCAAATATCAATTTTTTTAGGGAAATATTATACGTGAGCTGCACAGTCATAAAATTGTAAATTTATCATGGTTATAAAGCTCACTCAATAGTAATAATCATAAAACACAATAGGAAACTTGCTTTCTTATTCTTTTGTTATGAAATATTGTGACAGTTGTTATGTCCACAGCCAGTCATATCATGATACACAGTGGATGGATGGTGGGTTAACTGGAGAATGACAAAAATGGGAACAAGAAGTGAGTAACATTTAACAAGTACATATCATCATCACCATTTAATGTCCATGCTCCATGGTCTGAATGGTTTGACAGGATCTGATGGGTCTGAGGTCTGTCTCCTGCTCCTAGGTCTGTTTTTGTCGTGGTTTCCATTGCTTAATACTCTTCCTAATGTCATCAACTTTACAGTATATGCTGAGTAGTTCCCCCCTCCCTATGGCATCAGCACTAGCAAGGTTCCATGCAGCCTGCAAAACTAGGATCCCCTTCAACTGTGAATAAGTATGATTATTTAGTGGATATTGAGTTTTGTATTAATAAATCACCTTTGATTTTTTGTGTTAAAATTCCCAAGATGAGGATTAACTCTGGATTTCCACCCCATAGAATTTGTGAATTTAGAGGGTTTAGATTTGCAATACTATCCCTTTATTTCTCATCATAGATGGGCAGATTTGCTATCTTACTATAATGGGCATTATGTTCATCTGTCTGTCTATCTCTTTGTCTGTTCCTTCTTCACGGCCAGATGGCTGGACCAATGGTTACGATATTTTTCGTGATTACAAAGACGGTTGTCAGGAAGGTTTTTAGCATTAAAAAATCAGAAAGTATGATTATTACATGGATATCGATTTTTGAATTGATAAACCACCTTCACATTTTTATTAAAAATTCACCAACAGTGAGTAACTCTGGATTTTCATTGTATAGTTCATGACCCTATTGTAGATATGAAGGGGGTCACAAGGACAGTTAATAACGAAACTAAAATGGGAAAAGCATGTGTCAGTATATAGTGTATGTGATTATTAGTGGTTATTTAAGTGTGTCAGTCTCAAGCAGGATTCAAAACAATTAATTGAAGCAGCTGTTATTTACGTCTCAGTTTTGTCAATCAAAATAACCCATGGTACAAGAACATCCAGACATTATTCGTATAAAATAGTGAAATGTAAGCCTTAGCTTGATTTTTTTGTAACCCTAAAGATTCCACTCACGTTTTCACAGCAAACAAGGCATAGAGCCAGACTTTAGATTGCATAGGTGTATTTTTACCCACTCCGACGTTTATACACAACCAGTTATATGTTGCTATGAGTAGAGCAACGGACTCGAGAAATTTGAAAATTAGTGCTGACCAAACAGAAAATATTGTCTACAAAGAAGTTTTGTAATCATATTGATATTATTGAAAGGAATATGATTCATATTTAAAATAAGGAAATTTGTGAACTTTGAATGTATAAGAGTATAAACAAGCATAAAATAGTGTAAACAACTAAAATAAATGTATATCTAAATAACATTTTTCTTAATACTTTTATGCAATGGTTGAAGGAACCTCAGGCTTTCATTAGGAGTGGTCCACGTAACCATTCGTGGCACAGAGGCTGAGAGCCTATTTCACATGTCATATAGCTGTTATAGAATGCTGTATCACCAACAATAATGTGATTTCTCTAAGACATCACCCAGTAATCTATCAAGTCCATTTATACATTTCTCAATACATACTGCTGTTATGACTTTCCTCCCTCATTTTATGCCTCCATCGTAAATGGGTAGATTTGCTAGTATGTATAATGGAGGTCATTTCACAAAAATAGCCAAGCTTTTAAGAAGGAAGCCTCTTGACCCAGACATAAATTAAATAACAAACATTATTCAGAGTCACTTTGCACTAATGCAGACAATAGTGAAGGTAGAGAGTTGAAGAAAAATTACACTGGCTATTAGTATATTATTACCATTCCAGGAAATCACAATTCAATATGCATTTCTTCATCAAGTAATTTTTGCTTATGTGAAGGTGCATGGCTCAGTGGTTAGAGCGTTGGGCTCACGAACATGAAGTAGTGAGTTTGATTCCTGGACCAGGCTGTGTGTTGTGTTCTTGAGCAAGACACTATTTCACATGGCTCCAGTTCACTCAGCAGTAGAAATGAGTTGCAATGTCACTGGTGTCAAACTGTAGCAGCCTTTGCCTTTCCCATGGATAACATCAGTGGCATGGAGAGGGGAGGCTGGTGTGAATGGGCAACTGGTGGTCTTCCATAAACAACCTTGCCTGGACTTGTGCCTCGGAGGGTAACTTTCTGGGCACAATTCCATGGTCATTCATGACCAAAGAGGGTCTTAACCCATAACTCTAATTTTTGCCTACATTTCACTCTTGCACTACATGAGTACCAGGAAGATATCCTTAAAATTTCTGCCAATTATTTTGGACAACACTCTTGCTCCTTTAGGTGGTCTCCGACTTGTTTGTAATGATGGTAAAATAAACTAAGGGGCATGTTCTTAGCACCAGATGTTACCTTCATGATTCAATCAATGGATCAGGGAATAGTTGCAACCTGCAAGAGATTACATCAATAAAGATATTTGCATGATGTTCTCATGGTGATAGAAGAGGATGATCTAAAAGGAAGACACATATGAAGATAAATGAAGAACTGGAACTTGTGTTTGCAATATTGAATTTAGTAGCTTCGTGAAAGGCGTTGAAGCTACTCTGGCCAATCCTTGAGAGAAAAAAAAATATGACAAGTTTTGCACTATGCAGAAGAAAAAATATGATCTTGAAGATTCATATCAAAGGATTTTCATTGTATACTTTAATCCTTTAGCATTTAGATTACTCTGTCAAGTGTAATGCTTATTTATTCACATTATTTTGAATTAATGATGCATTATCTCATAGCTTCAAGAATAACATTGAAGGATAGGTATGAAAGGCTGGATCTAGTTAGTTTGAACATAAAACAGCTAGAATATTTTGGGCTGGATATGGCCAGTTTGAATGCTAAACGGTTAAAGGGTAGGTCAAACATGCTACAGAAGATCATGTGATAATCTAATTAGAAGACACCAATAGAGACCAAAGATACAAAGTGTTGAGAGAAGAAATAGTGCATGTAGATATTATTGATGACAGCAAAGATAGTCAGAAAGAACAAGTTAACAAACCATGTCCAAAGAAACCATACTGACAGTTGTGTGAGAATTCATTGATAAAGTAATTTCAGACATTGACTAGTCAACAGACACTAATGTTCAGAAATATCATCAACATTTCCAGTCTTAACAGAATTCCTTCTCCAGAAGCAGATACAGCAAGGGAGACAATTGAATTTTGACCTTGTTCTTGAAGCCAAATCATCCTATCCCTGCAGCAACTGTTGAACTTGCTGATAATAATGATGATCAAACTGCCACCAACTCAATTACTCCTTATTTCTTCATTGCCCACAAGGGGCTAAACATAAAAGGGACAAACAAGGACATTAAGTCGATTACATCAACCCCAGTGTGTAACTGGTACTTAATTTATCAACCCCGAAAGGATGAAAGGTAAAGTCAACCTCGGCGGAATTTGAACTCAGAACGTAACATCAGACTAAATACCGCTAAGCACTTTGCCTGGCATGCTAACGTTTGTGCCAGCTCCCTGCCTCAATCATTCCTTAGTCACCTCATGCTTCTACAAGTGGCAGGTAAGACACAGTGGAGCATCACTGCTCTACTAACTCATAATAACAAATTATCACTTCTACTTTACTCCCAATTAACCACATTCATCTCACATATCATTTATCACAGATAAATGAAATTAACACTTTTTTTTTAAATACTGGCTTTTCAATTTTAGGGTAATGTTAAATAATTTCATGCTCCGCTAGATGTGTAATGTAAGTGTACATGTTCGACAGAGTGCTAGTGTATTGAGAGAGCAGTTCGGCATAAAAGGAATTAGATGAAGTTTGCAAGAGAGAAGACTGCACTGGTTTGGTCATCTGATGTGGATGGATGCTGACAGCTCCATAAAGAAGCGCCAATCTCTCAAAATAGATGGAACATGTGGAAGACATGGGATGAAGTAGTGAAGGACAACCTCAGAACACTGAACCTTTCAGGTGAGATTACCTGGCATCTTACTGTACTCCAGAAGATGCATACTTGACAGCAGAAGTGTTAAGGCCACTCACCCTGGTGAAGAGGATTGGCCTAACTAAAGTTCTGTGCTGGTACCATGTAAAAGCACTCAACACAGTCTGTAAAGTGGTTGGCATTAGGAAGGACAGTCAGTCATAGAAACCATGCCAAATAAAGGCAGCGAGTTGGCAGAAATGTTAGCACGCCAGGCGAAATGCTTAGCAGTCTTTAGTCTGCTGCTACGTTTTGAGTTCAAATTCCAAGGTCGACTTTGCCTTTCATCCTTTCAGGGTGAATTAAATAAGTACCTGTTACGCACTGGGGTCGATATAATCGACTTAATCCATTTGTCTGTCCTTGTTTGTCCCCTCTGTGTGTAGCCCCTTGTGGGCAGTAAAGAAATAAGAAACCATCCCAAATCAGACTGGAGCCTAGTGTAGCTCTCCAGGTTGCCAGCCCCGGTTAAACTGTCCAAACCCATGCCTCATGGACAGTGGACATTAAATGATGGTTATGATATATTTATGTTTTATAAAGTTGTATGATAGTTCTAATATTTTCAGTAATTTTTTTACTGTTTATGCTGTTCATCATGGACTGGATATATTTCCAATATTGTAAACATAAACCATGTTAACCCCTATCTGTTAACCAAGACAAATTCAGACAATTGGCTAAAATGGGCATTCTTTCCTCCTTTTAGTTCATTTTAATGAGGGTTCATTTATTGTATAAATAAAGCAAGGATAAAAATGCTTAGGTTACTTAAAGTTTGTTGTAAAAAATATTTTCTTATAATGCAATAAAGAATAGTGATAGGCACAAATGTGGCTGTGTGGTTAAGAACCTTGCTTCCCAACCATGTGGTCTTGAATTCAGTTCTACTATGCAGCACCTTGTGTCTTCTATCATAGCCTTGAGCCAACCAAAGCCTTGTGAGTGAATTTGGTAGACAGAAACCAGATGCCTGTCATGTTTTTATGTTTATATATATATATATATATATACATGCATGTGTCTTGGGTTTGTGCCCCAGCACCACTAAACAACTAGTGTTGGTGTGTTAAAGTCTTACAGTTTGGCCAAAGAAACTAATAGGATAAGTACCAGGCTTTAAAAACCAAGGACTGAAGTCAATTTGTTTAAACCCTTCAATGTGTTGCCCCAGCTTGGCTACCATCCAATGACTGACAGATAAATAATAAAACAGCCCCAAAAAAGAAAATTTAGTTAGTTAATGGTGAAAATGATGCTATTAGTTTTGCAATGCTACTGCAAAATATATCAATAATTTCTATGTGGTAATTTTCTCCACATTGCCAACTGGTGAGTTATGGACAGTTACAAACATGAACAATGGTAGGAAAAAAAAAAAAGAGTACAGCCTCTATATGTACAATAGCAACCCCATCAATTCATTTTTATTCAGACCATATCAAAAGTAAATAAATATATATATATATATATATATATATATATATATATATATATATATTCTGTAGTCCCAAGACTTAGCGTAAAACAGGGTATCTGGCAATACTAACAAAAATGCAACAACAGTACAACTGCAAAGCATTCTGGTTTGTTGAATGATTCTATGTTGCAGACTCTCAAAGCAATTAGGAAAGTACTGAGTTAAACTGTTAATAATTGACATTTCAATGTCTTATAACAAATTGGAGTATTAAATATTAACTTTTGAAAACATATATGGTTTGGATTCTTTTATTCTTTTATTGGTTTCAGCCATTGTACTGTGGCTGTGCTGGTACATGGCTTATGTTCCATAGAGAGTAAAGCACTTAAAGCATAAAGCATATACATATATTAACTCCAATACTGATGTCTGGTATTTATTTTATCAACCTCAGAGAGAGGACAAAAGGGAGGGTTGCACAGCATAAGATAATGCAGAATTCAATATTGTTTCAAACTGTGGCACAAGGCCAGCAGGTTTGTGGGAGGGGATAAGTCGATTGCATCGACCCCAGTACTCAACTGGAACTTATTTTATTGACCATGAAGAGAAGAAAGGTAATGCTAACCTCGACAAAATCTGAACTCAGAATGTAAAGACAGGCAAAATCTGAACTCAGAATGTAAAGACAGACAAAATGTCACTAAGCATTTTGCCCAGCATGCTAATGATTCTGCCAGCCCATTGCCTTAATGCAGAATTTAATATTGCAATGTATGTTACCTTCTAAACACTAAATTTTCCCCAGCATGGAAAGAAAGGATGTAATGCAAACAAATGCGTGTATATATGTATACATCCATACACTTGATAAACTTTTGCCTACAAAATTTCACAAATAAAGCCATGGCCAACTCAAGACTATGGTACCAAAATAATAGGCTAACAGTACTTTGCAGGGAGATAGAACATTATATAGCTCTTTTTTATAGAAATCAGTAAGCAAATTATTTTACTCTTGTAAGATTCATTGGTCTGAAATGGTGACTCTAATTGAGGAGACATGCAGCAAGGTTGAAATACCCTTACACCAGTGAAACTTTGTGTGTTATTGTGACATGGGATCAGTACCATTGTATGGTACCTTGGGTTTGTGTTTTCTTTGGCTGACCAAAGCCTTGAGTGGATTTGGTAGGTTTGTTTGTTTGTTTGTTCCTTCTCGAGCCATGCCTGGCTCCTTAGGGCCGGTTTCCTTGACGTAAAGCTCCTCACCTGGATGGGATGCTAGTCCGTCACAGGTGAACTGCAAGATTGCAGGAGGAAAGAATGAGAGAAAATTGTGGCAAAAGAGTCAGCAGAAGTTTGCCATTACCTTCTGCTGGAGCCGCATGGAGCTTAGGTGTTTCGCTCATAAACACACACATCGCCCGGTCAGAGATTCGAATCCGTGATCCCTTGACCGCGAGTCCGCTGCTCTAGCCACTAGGCCATGTACCTCCACTGATTTAGTAGGTGAAAAATGAAAGAAGCCTGTCGTGTAAATATATGTTGTGTGTATCTTTGTGTCTGTCCTTCCACTACACTTGACAACTAGTGTGGTTGTTATGTCCCCATAACTTAATAGTTCAGCAAAGGAGATTGATAGAATATGTACCACACTTAAAAACAATAGGTACCAGGACCAATTTATTTAACTAAAATTCTTCAAGGTGGTGCCCCAGCATGGCCACAGTCTAATAACTAAAACAAGTAAAAGATAAAGATACAGTATTGCCACTTAATATATTTATTTTCCAAGTAACAGAACTTACCTATATTTTTGATGTGACACTCCCTAGAAGAAAATGGATTTTGGTGATCTGTTTTTCTAACACAAGTAGTAATATCAGTGTAAGTGGTACACAGGAAACATACACATTGTGTTGGTGATCATATTACATCACTTGTGCACTTACCAACTGAACTGCCATGATAACATTGAGTATTTACTCATTTGCTACAAACTGAGTAAGCACTCTATAGTACTTTGAATGGTTTTCCTGGTAGCCAATGGCATAGCTCCTAACATGCAGCAAATCATAGTTAAGTCAGCTCGATAGAAGCTATCCTTCTCTAGGCACTATCTACAGGAGGTGATCTCAAGCATTGCCAGCTAATGGATCATAAATCAATTTTATAGTGTTGCTGCTTTTGTGACAGCAAGCTGTGCCAATTTTGTGTTATTTTTTCTTTCTTCAACGAAAGTGCAGGTGTGGCTGGGTATAGGCGCAGGTGTAGCCTTGTGGTAAGAAACTTTCCAGCTACATGGTTCACAGTTCAGTTCCACTGCATGGCACCTTAGGCAAGTGTCCTTTACTATAACCTCAGGCCAACCAAAGCTTTCTGAGTGAATTTGTTAGAAACTTTAAAAAGTCTGTTGAATATATGTGTGCATATATATATATATATATATATATATATATATATATATATATATTTATTATATAGAAGGAGCTTCTACAGGACTAGAACTGTTTCATTCAAAAGAAATCATCAGGAAGCTTCCTGATGATTTACTCTGCTATGTATTGAGTACCTTATTTACTGTGGTTAACCCCGACTCAACCCGGGACCTACATATATATATATATATATATATATATATATATTACATTCTTTTACTTGTTTCAGTCATTTGACTGTGGCCATGCTGGAGCACCACCTTTAGTCGAACAAATCAACCCCAGGACTTATTCTTTGTAAGCCTAGTACATATTCTATCGGTATCTTTTGCCGAACCACTAAGTTATAGAGATGTAAACACCCCAACATCAGTTGTCACGCGATGGTGGTGGGGACAAGTACAGACACACAAATATATATATGACGGGCTTCTTTCAGTTTCCATCTACCAAATCCACTCACAAGGCTTTGGTCAGCCTGAGGCTATAGTAGAAGACACTTGCCCAAGGCACCAAATAATGGGACTGAACCTGGAACCATGTGGTTGGGAAGCAAGCTTCTTACCATACGGCTACTCTCGCACCTATATATGTGTATGTGTGTGTGTGTGTGCACACGGGTCTTTGTGCCTGTGTTTGCCCCACCACCACTACCACTGACTACTAGTGCTGGAGTGTTTACATCTGTATAATTAAGCAGTTTGGCAAAAGGGACCAATAGAATAAGTACCAGGGTTTAAAAAGAATAATAAGTACTGGGGTTGGTCATACATTCAACTAAAAATTGTTCAAGGCAGTGCCCCAGCATGGCTGCAGCTAATGAGTGAAACAAGTAAAAGATAAAAGATGAGAATAATCTGACCATTTCACGATAACATATCTTTTCCAAGAGCAATACAGTGCCAATGGAAAAGATATGAATTAATAAACCTTCTGTTGGGTATCCTGTACCCTACACAATTATTTCTTGATTTCTCTCTGATTTGCTTTAAGAATATGAACAACTTAACCGTGTTAACAAAATAGCCAAGCTATTCCTCGAAAATATATCTCTACTCAAATGTTATTAGTGGCAATATCAAAAACAATGTAACCCCTAACAGAAATAATAAAGGTTTATTGTGAAAGTAAATCAAGGATTAGGTTCAACAGAATGCAACAAATTGAAATTCTGAAATCCAAAGGCATTGAGTTGATTGCATGATTGTGTATCATTTTACATTGTACAATAAATAGCTTACAACATCTAACAATTCTGACTGAATAATGTTATGATCAAGACACATATATTATAGGTTAACTTTATATGTTCCAACTAAATATTGGTTACAAATTTTGGCACAAGGCCAGCAATTTTAGAGGAGGGAGTAAGTTACTCACACTGATCCCAGTGTTCAACTGAAACTTATTTTATCAATCCCAAAGGATGAAAGACAAAGTTGACTTCAACGAAATTGGAACTCAGAATGTGAAGACAGAGGAAATGGGTGCTAAGCATTTTGCCCAGCATGCTAGCGATTCTGTCAGCTCACAGCCTTACTCCAACTAAATATTAAACTGCCCACCAAACAGTTATATATTTATTACTGAACAATGCTAACAGAAACCATGTACTGTACTTGAAAATACAAACTGTGGTGCCGAAATTTGTCAGGGAATTCTCACAACTCGTTTTCTAAATGATTATATTTTCTGATTTCTTAGAGAAAGAAATCAAAAGTAACTATGTTCTCTGTGTGTGTGTAAACTGTTCAGTTTGAATCTTACTTCTATTAATACAGCTGTCATTAATACAATCTATTATCTTAAATATAACCTGTATTTTTACACACCAAAGGAAGTCATTATCTTACTTAGTGCTGAATCAGTGTTAAGCTTATCAGGAACAGTTATAGTAAATATAAATACAAACTAGTTACTGTTTTCAATTAAACTGTATCTAAATTTTATCTGCGTTACACACAGGAAATATTTTGTAACATCTTAGGAAATTACAGAGGGGTGACTAAATGCTTCATAAACTAGTTATAAATATATATACTTACTTACACATAACCTTGGACTGACAAGTTTTGTGAGTGAATATGGGAGATGGACACTATATGAAGCCCACCATATGTTTGTTTGTATGTACATTTTGCACATTGCAAGGAAAAGTGCTGAGCTGAAAATGCTGATGTTTGCTGACATTCTCTGTCAATTAATTATGTTAACTGTGCATTTTCAAAGAAAAGTGGAATGAAAAATCTCTTATTCCAAAAACAGGTGAGGGTTAGCAACAGGAACAACATCCAGCTATAAAACAATGCCTCGATATGTACTTGTCTGGCCTATAAAATGAACAAACAAATCTGTAACTTATTACACATCTGTTTTAAAGAACATTAATAAAGCCTGTTTGGTTGTATGATTGAAGATAGACAAGGTAAGAAATGAGGTTAGTTAGATAGACAAGGTAAGAAATGAGATTAATTGCTCAGAGCAGAAATATGGTAGTGATATTTGTATCTTATTCCATACTAATATAGATTAGACAGGTACATTTTGCTACAATTATTTCACAATACAAGAACATCATTTCTGATTAGGTAATGCACACCCTAATCTAAAAGAAAAATAATACTGTCATAACGTAACATGTGTAATTAAAACCAGGCTACCACCACAACTTGATAAAATTTCTAGCACAGCTGTTTGTAAAATACAAGAAAAAAAGAATAGCAGATCCAGTTAATGAGAATATCTGAGGTCTTAGAGAAAGCATAATGCTTTCTATTGAATTTTCCAGAAGTAGCTTTAAGCAAATAGCACAAGACACCAGCCAAGAGAGAATCATTTAAAGACATTAAAAAAAAATTTTCAAAATCATAAAATCTCACAATAAAAAATAATCACCAGTGCAACCAAAGACGGTTAACAGTAAAAACTTAAATCAATATTCTAAAGACAACTAAAAAAATAAACTAAAAAAAACGAAAAGCAAATCTTAGTGAGCTTAACCTTTTACAAGAAGGCCGACTGTTTAAATAAGATTATTAACGATCACAAGGATTAATTTAAAATAAAAGAATATTTAAAAAGACAAATTAGGAATTCTTTTTCCATTTTTGATAATAACCTGACCCCACATCACTATCCAATCACATATGTATTGTTTTGTCACATTTCACTTCAATATCATGAATAAACATCTGGTTGATAGAAAATAATTAAACTTCAGACCAGAATAAACCTATATTTTGTTTAGTCTACAACTTTGTATTTTCAATCATATCAATGACCAGAGATAATAATAAAACTAGAAAAGCCGTCATCATCATCATCGATTTAATATCCACTGTTGCACAATTGTATGGGCCAGACAAATTTTTCCACAACCAGATACCCTTCCTGTCACCAATCCTCACCTGTTTCCATGTAAGATAATAAACATTTCCCCAAACAATAGTGATTCACTCTTTCTTACTGTATTGCACCTGGAGACACCCTTTGCATGAAAATGTTAAAAAAAAAAAAGCAAACTTAAAATTAGAAATATAGAACACTCTTCTTTTTTATCAGCTTTTGGATTGTGGCCCTGGTGGTGCACTACCTTGAATGATTTGGTCAAACAAGTTGACCTTCATACTTATTAGTTTTTCTTAAAGTTTGGTACTTATTCTAGAAGTGCTTTTTACCAAATCACTTCATTATGGGGATGTAAACAAACTATGGCAGTTATCAAGTGGCAGTGGAGGTGGTAGTGTGGGGCATACACATATATAACAATACACACACACACACAAGTTTCCACAGTTTCAATTTGTCAAATTCACTCACAAGGCATTGGTTGACTTGAGGCTATAGTAAAGACACTTGCTCAAAATGCTGTGCAGTGGGACTAAACTCAACATAACATGGTTGTAAAACAATCTTCTTAACCACAAGGTTATGCCTGCACCTGTATTGTCTACTTTGTTTCATTCATCAAATTTGTGTATAACAAAGTGAAGAATGAAAGATTTTTCAAAATGCTCAAACATCATCATGGATTTTCCAAAATCTTAAATTGTATTTTGAAAAATATCCATGATGCACCAGTGTGCTGCAGTACATTGTTTGAAACCACTGTTAGAGAGATATTTATATTTAACTCAGCCAATTCAGACCTGATTAAAATAAGCACATGGCCATTTTCCTTCAATGTTACAATAAACAGAACTTATCTAAGAGTTAAAAGTATTTATTTTCAACACAAGAAATTTGTAGCTCTGTCTAAGTAATAAATATATTACAAAGGTCATATAAACAGTTGCCAAGGTCATATCAACAAAATAGGTGCAATAAAACTTGCAACGTTACATTCCAAAAGATGTATCTGCTCTAATTCTTGGTTCATTTATATACAGGAAGATTAGATTACGTATTGTTAGAATAGGTTGTACAAATGGAATATTAAATCTGTTACATTCATAACAAGTTTAAAAAAAATACAAAAAATATGTTACATGATATAAATCCATGTATTTCTGATTTTTACTTCTTTTCTTGCTATCCCCCCCACTACCACCACCACACACCATCATGGATGATGTTTTCTTTTCTATTATGTTCATTTATATATTACTGGAACAATTGTTTTTACACTGGAGGAATGTTTACCACTTCTCCAAGAGATAGACTGGGGTAGAACTTTTATATCAACCAAGGAATTTAAGGTCCCATGATCAGACATCAAATTATTTAGAATTAAAAAGGTTTGTTGTGAATTCAAGTCCCATTAAGGATGACATTGCCTTTCATCTATCCAGGACTCAATAAAATCAGTACCAGTCATGTACTGAAACAGCAAATCACTCATGCCTCTTGTATTAAAGACAGTAATCATTGATGGAGACCTTTGGCATTATGTTGTGCTTGAGAAGAAGACCCATCAAGCCAGGTGAAATCATAGTCATGGAATATACTGGTGTCATGCAACTGGCAACCATGCTAGTGGCATGTAAAAGCACTCATTACACTCTCGGAGCAGTTGGCATTAGGAAGGGCATCCAGCTGTAGAAACCTTGCTAAATCAGATCGGAGCCTGGTGCAGCCCCTCAGCTTACCAGCCCTTATTTCTTTACTGCCTACAAGGGGCTACACACAGAGGGGACAAACAAGGACAGACAAACGGATTAAGTCGATTATATCAACCCCAGTGTGTAACTGGTACTTATTTAATCGATCCCAAAAGGATGAAAGGCAAAGTTGACCTTGGTGGAATTTGAACTCAGAACGCAACGGCAGATGAAATACTGCTAAGCATTTTGCCCGGTGTGCTAACGTTTCTGCCAGCTTTCCGCCTTACCAGCCCTGGTCAAACTATCCAACCCATACCAGCATGGATAACAGACGTTAAATGATGATGATGAAGTGTATTTTTGCATCTCAGAACATCACCCTACAAGCTTTTGCGGAGAAACAGATATTTAAAGGAGTTATTTGTGATAGATTGGTATCATATTCAAGAGGATAGTTTATATTTTATCCACTCAATGCAACAGAAACCACACTCAAACACTGATTTTACAGAGACTGTAAGGTTAATTTCTATACATATGTGTTGACACAGTACACATGTACAACTACACCTTTGACATACATCTTGATAGTTCTGAAGAAAGTTAGAAAGCAAGCAGTTAAATCTTATTTTCATAAAAGTCATAAACACTCTTTCAAGGAGCTGCACCTTCTTACCACAAATACCGGTCTAAGCTATAGTCCCTACAGAAGGATGCTGAGATTACAAGCAAACATTTGCCCTTGACATTGCTACATGGCATTGTTTATTTCAGAGTTTTCTTCCTTAACTTTTGGCTCTAATAACAGTGATTTGCCTATGAAAGGCAGGAGCATTAAATATATTTATCTGCATATCTACATACAAACATATATGTACTGTATAGTTAAGAAGTTTGCATCCCAATTACACAGTTTCTGGTTCAGTCCCTTCACATGGTATCTTAAGTGAGTGCCTTCTACTATAATCCCAGGCTGACCAAAGAATTATGGGTGGATTCGGTAGATGGAAACTGAAAGAAGCTTGTTTATTTAAAAGTATGTTTATGTTTGTGCTTATCTGATAATCAATGAGCTATAAGTTGTAACTTTGTTGCTATTTCCCTTGTCAACAAACCATCTGTTGGCTTTGCGTCCTTGAGTGGCTTTGTGAAATAATAGTTCATTGACTTGAAAAACATAAGGATTAGCAACAGGAAGAACATCCATCTGTAAAGCAACACCTTAAAAACAGTCTTCTAGGCCATGATATCATGGAAAAACAGACATATGTTTTTCACTAGACAAATAAAAATATATACGCACATGCACATATACTCACACACATTCAAAATACAAACAGTAATCAAGGCAGAGTGTACTTATTACTTTTCTTTATCTGATAAAGTTTGTCTTTTCCATTCAACCGTAGAGATTACTCTTCATCATTTATTTTTATTTTTTAAGTTCATTTTGCAAGTTCTATTTTTATACATTATCTTGATACTGTCTTTCTCCATTTGGTATTCTTGATAGGGTAAACATGATAGTCTGCGTTTAGAGATAAGAAAGAACAGACACTAAAGAATCCAATAATAGGACTGACACACATAACTACATAATTCTCTTGCTACTATTCCCAATTAAATTTAATTTATGACTCTAGTACAGTTTAATGATATTACAAGGCGGCAAGCTGGCAGAAACATTAGCACGCCGGGCAAAATGCGTAGCTGTATTTCGTCTGCCGTTACATTCTGAGTTCAAATTCCGCCGAGGTCGACTTTGCCTTTCATCCTTTCGGGGTCGATTAAATAAGTACCAATTATGCACTGGGGTCGATATAATCGACTTAATCCGCTTGTCTGTTCCTGTTTGTCCTCTCTGTGGGTAGTAAAGAAATAGATATTACTTTGAACTAATAGCTACTACCACAACAAAATTAAAAAACAGAAATACCACTATTTTTGTGTGTGTGTGTGTGTGTAAAGGTGTGGGGTGTGGCTTGTGGTCTTGGGTTCAGTCCCACTGTGTGGCACTTTGGGCAAATGCCTTCTACTTTAGTCTTGAACCAACAGAAGACTTGTAAGAAGATTGGCCAACAGAAACAGAAAGGAGCCTATCATGTGTGTGTGTGTGTGTCTATCTGTCCTTGTCTGGACATCAAATGATGGTTGTAAATGAGCATCACTGTTATATAAATGAGGTTGTTTGCATCCAGTGTTATGTGAAAAACATATCTAGCCATGGGAAAAATATTAGCTTGCTTGGAAACAGTTGAGGATTGATGACAGAAACGGCATCTGGCTATAAATAAAATCTGCCTCAATGAATTCCATCTGACCCATGCAATCATGGAAAAGCAGACATAAATGATGTCATATGTATGTATGTATGTGTTAAGTTTTTTTTTTTCTGTGAAAATTTGCTTAAATGCTTATGTAGTCTGATGAAAGTTGCAGCATGGTGGTAGAAATGTTTTAAGATAAAATATGTTAGTTCTACACCTTGGTTTGTTATGGCTGTCATTACTACTAATATTTCTACAGAGCAAAAGGCAGTGAGCTGGCGGAGTTGTTAACATGCTAGGCAAAATGCTTAGCGGCATTTCATTCCTCTTAATATCTTGAGTTCAAATTCCACAGAGGCTGACTTTGCCTTTCATCCTTTCGGTGTCAATAAAATAAGTACTAGTTGAGCACTGGGGTTGATGTAATCAACTTAA
The DNA here is from genome assembly GCF_006345805.1 of Octopus sinensis. Lineage (NCBI taxonomy): Eukaryota > Metazoa > Mollusca > Cephalopoda > Octopoda > Octopodidae > Octopus > Octopus sinensis. The sequence goes on along the minus strand of NC_043002.1, from coordinate 39,612,622 downwards.
CCCCTCCCCTATAACTGCTGGCCTTGCGCCAAAATTTGAAACCACTATTTCACTAGAGTGAAATGCTTCTTGATAATACTCAATGGCCCTGTTGATTTTTCCAGTTATTTGGTTTAGAGATGCACGTAGTAAAAGGCAATATATCACTCTCAAACTACTCACAGACTGCTTGAAAAAAAGTGTTTTAAAAAGATGAAATGGGAATTAAAAATCAACACTGAATTTCTCACACACCTTCAATTCACAGACAGCATAGTTCTTGTATCAAGAGATTAACTTCAAACTTAGAACAGCTAAAAATAGAAAGCAAGACAAGAACAACTAAGTATAACCATGAAATAAAGAAAGAATAAAATGTTCAGGCATGGCTGTGTCGTTAAGAAGCTTGCTTCTTAATCATGTGGTCTTGTGAAGTATCTTCTACAATAGCCCCAGGCTGACCAAAGCCTTGTGAGTGGATCTGGTAGACAGGACTTGAAAGAATTTTGTTTGGTGTGTGTGTGTGAGGTGTGTGTGTGTGTGTGGTGTTTGTGTGTGTGTGGTGTTTGTGTGGTGTGTGTGTGTCGTGTTTGTATGGTGTGTGTGTGTGGTGTTTGTATGGTGTGTGTGTGTGGTGTTTGTATGGTGTGTGTGTGTGGTGTTTGTATGGTGTGTGTGTGTGTGTGTGTGTGTGTAGCTGTGTGTTTCTGTCATGTTTGTCTCTCACCACCACTTGACAAGAAGGTGTTGATTTGTTAGTGCTTCAACAAGAGACCAATACAATAAGTATTAGGCTTCAAAAAAAATGTGTTAGGGGACCAATCTGTTCAACTATAACTCTTTAAGGTGATGCTCCAGTATGGCCCATCCAATGACTGAAACAAGCAAAAGATAAAAGATAAACTGAGCAAGTTCCTGATATCAAAGAACCATCTCTTCTAATAGGAAGCAGTTTACTTCAATCAGTTTATAACAATACAACCAAGTAAAAAAGAAATAACTGAAACAACAAATTACCCTAAAATGGCAATCCTTCAGGAAGGCATATTCAGTTTTTTTAAATCAAAATGCCTGTAAACCTTTAAGGGTAAATTTACAACCAGTGTACTGTCTTGACAACATCTTGTGGCAAGGAAAGATGGAGCATGAGGAAAAGACTTAAGCTAAGAACAGATAAACATGCTAAAGAATGCCTCACACTTTGAATAATGTGAGAAGACCATAAAAAATGAAATGGATCTAAAAACAAGAGTAAATAACGTTGTTAACTTCATAAAATTGTTGAAATGGAGTTGGGCTTGACATGTTGAGAATCTGAGTGATAAAAGGAGGGCAAAAAATCTGATATATTGCATCCAGAAAGATAGCAAAATAAATAGAGGACAGCAATGAATATGACAGGAGGGGGAATTAAATTTAATAAAAACTGGATATTAAGTACCCAAAATTGAAAGTTATGGAGAGATAAAGGGAAGGCCTTTACCCAGCATTTGATAAGCAATTACTGATTAGACTGATTGCATTTATTACACACACACATACATACATACATACACACACACATCATGCAAAATTTAAAGAAAAACACAATGAGTCATGTTTCCTAGAGGGCCAATTCTCATACAGTATCAACTTCTGATCTATGACCCTTATTTCGAATATCTCAAAAAGTTAAGATATTCATAAGCAACAAACTTATCTCTTTAAGCCACTTTCTTTTAATAAACTGATTTGCTTTTTAAATCCTAAGTCAGATTGTTTTTAATGAATTAATAAAAAGGGTTCTGGTCATGGCTTTTGCAGACCATTCAAGATTGTGAGGTAGAAATGGTTAACCCTTTAGCATTTAAACTGGCCATTCTCAGCCCAAATATTCTGTATCATGTTGAAACCAGTTAGATCCAGCCTCTCACACATACCCTTCAATGTCATTCTAAAAATAAACAAATCACATCATCAAAATTTCAAAGCTACAAGAATATGCAAGAATAACTAAAATAATGTGAAGCATTACATTTGACAGAGTAATCTTTTTCCTTTTCATGAATGGCACCACACTTTGGTATGTTTCAAAATTGGGATATATCCATAAAGAAAGAGACTGAATAGTTTAACAAGAACTGAGAATAGTTCAAGAGTGTATTACCTGAGGGTCATGGAAGGGACATTGTCAGAGTTAGTAGCCTCATTCAATTGAAATGAGAAGAGATGCTTTTGGTATATCATGATACACCTGGTGGAGTGGAAAGGGGTAGTTTTTGAAGCTTACCAACTGTGTGCAGCGTGACATTGGATGCAAATTCCAAAGGTTGACTTTGCCTTTCATCTTTTCAGGGTCCATAAAATAAGTACCAGTCAAGTAATGGGGTTGCTGTAATTGACGAACTCCTGGCCCTGAAATTGTTGGTCTCATATCAAAATTTGAAACTATAATTATAATTATTCCAAACATTATATTCCATATCTAACTATAACTTCTATAAAGCCAGATATACCAGAAACTCACTTTACTACATCATATATCATTGGTCAGTTTGATGTAAGCAGTGATGGTGCCCTTACCATCAAAACCTTTGATTGTGTCTGGCATAAACTATGTTGCTCAACTATGTGTTCGATACATCTCTCATATCACACAAAATTTTCCTATTAGGCTGTCAACAGACTCTCAAATCCAAATTCCATCAACTTTGGTGTACATCAAGGTTCAATAACTCGTGTTTCAACATTCATCTTAGTAGATATTAATCATTATTTCGTTTACTTCTAAACATGTACACATGTAATCCTACAGCAATGAATAGACCTTCCTTGCATGGAGACCTTGGAAACATCCTCCAATAAGGATATAAACTAACTTCCTTCAGAAGCGCCAAATACACTTACTACAGTTATCAGTCTTATACTATACTCTTCTTTCACATAAACAACAACAAACTACTAAAGCCTTTAAAGTTGTCACAAATACTACACTTCCAAATTTCTGACAGCCTTTCATAGTGGCCGTCAAACCTATATCCCAAAGGTTAAGCTTTCTTTACATAAGGAGGAAATACCAATGTCCTGGCTATCTGTTGACTTCCTACAAAACCCAAGTAAGATTCACATTAGTGTAAGGTTCATATATCCAGAATATTACTGTTACTACAACACAAATAACACAAGCTGCATACAAAAGAAAGCTATTCAGCTGGTTGATATATAAGACACACCCATCAATAGGCTACAATCACCAAGGGAGGCTGTGTATGGTCACTCAACTTGATTAAAATACCAGCTACTTTCTCCTCAAATCTAAACTCAATGTCTTTAACAAAAAATACATTAGATAATACAACCCCAGAAACCCCTAATAAGGAAGGGTGGTCATGGCTGAGGTTCTTTTGGTTGCAAGTTTGGTTGACCTAGGTTTAAACAATAACCACTAGCACAAATTCAGTCACTTCTCAGAATGGTTTTTTCTATTGCTACTAACTATAATGGCATCTACTAATCTCTATATTACCCAAGACATTTCCCCCATTCATGTCTTCCTAAAGAACTGCAATATCCTCTACCCATGACTCCCAGCCTCAACATCAACTGCACTGATCTCACTAGACTGAGTAAAACCTACAAAAGTCAGATACACAACCCTTCCTTCTCCTCCATCTAATTAAAAAATAACATACAATCACAACTGTTTAAATTGGCAATCGTGATGAAAGTACACAATGCACATCTATCACAAAAGAGTGTAGACAAAGTTAATATTTAATATTCCCATATTGCAGTGTTCATGGTCTGGGGAAAATTATCCTCAATGGAAGCATTAAATATTGACTGACTTCTCAGGCTTTCAACATAAATGTTTTTCTTATACAGTAAAAGTGTCGTACCCAGATCTGTACTTATATATACAACACTTGCACTAAATCTGTGACTGAAGTTTGATGTCTAGTGACAGTACTTCTTCCATTACTTTCTGAAAAAGGGATGGCTGTCACAACTTCCCAACTTTGCATCCTAGCATCAATAAAGATGACCATCAGAAAATAAATACTATCAACCGCAAAAAGCAAAACAACTGAATGCCACATTCAATGAATAATATATGTACGTATGTATGCATATGTGTATACTGCAAATAATTGCAATTGCCTTCCACTCACAATATATTATGTTTGAGGTACACAAGTATCATATTCACAGGGCACATTTATGATCAATGGGCACTTTTGATTGTACACATGGTACATTTATCCCACAAATAAACATATCAAGTTATGTACTTCCCACACAAATTTATATTGAGTACTTTTGTTTTTGTAGAATAAAAAAAGTATGTACATACATATATCATGAACATCATAATTTTAATGTCGATTTTTCCATGCTCACTTGGGTTCACAGAAATGTGTTGAAGCTGACTTCTCTATGAGTGGATGCCCTTCCTATTGCCAACCTTAATCTGTTTCCAAGTAAGGTAACATTTCCCTATGACCAGACATGATTGGAAACAAAGGATATTGCCTGAATGATGGTGACACTCATTTACAATTGTCCCATAAAGTCAAAGAAAGGCAACCCTAACATGCATGAAAATGCATGCAAGCATATACATAAATATATATACAATGGGATTCTTTCAGTTTCTATCTACAAATTCCACTCACAAAGCTTTGGTTGACCCAGGATTACAGTAGGACACACTTGCCCAAGGTGCCACATAGTGGGACTGAACCTGAAACAACGTGGTTGGGAAACAAACTTGTTACCATACATGTATATACATATATATTTTACATGCATGCACACTTACATATATATATATATATATAAGCCTACATATAGTTAACACAATTTTTGGTCTGTCTGAACTTCCTTTTGTACAGTGCATGTGCAGAAACAAAACAAGGTAGACAGTGACACTGGTATGAGAACGTTTAACCTGTTAGCATTTAAAGCTGGCCATATCCAGCCAAAATATTTAAACCAGCCAGATCTGGCTTCTCACACCTACCCTACAATGTCATTCTAAAAAGAAACAATCATATCATTGAAATCTTGAAGCTATGAGATAATATATCATTAATTCAAAACAATGTCAAAAAATAAACAATACATTTCACAAAATGATCTGAATGCTTAAAAGGTTGATCTTTTAACATTTAAACTAGCCATATAAGCCCAAAATATTCTGCTTGTTTTATGTTCAAACTGACCAGATTCAGCCTCTCACACCTACCCTAAAACGTCATTCTAAGAATATACAATCATATCATTGAAATCTCAAAGCTACAAGATAAAACCTGATTAATTCAAAATAATGTGAACAGATAAGCTTTACTTTTTACAGAATAATGGGAATGCTAAAGGGTTAAGCAAAACCAGAAAATGCAACATCTTTATTGCAATCTTTTCAACCAATCAAATCAGGTGCTACCATTCACTCTGAAACTCGCAGTACACTGCCATTAATAACAGAATGAAAAGAAGAGCAAGAACAACAAAATATAGAGATTGAAGTAAAGGGTAACCATTCTTTAGTTTGATGTTCAAACATCCGTAATTGCAGCTTATATAAAACCAACATACCATTACAGAAAAGTTAAGCCACAATGCACGTAATATAGCAAAGGAATATTGCTCCATAAATATCTAAACATTGCATTAACTGTAACATGCATCTATATATACACACACATACAAATGCATATACACATGCATATGTACACACACACACACACCTATGTATCTCTACATTTGTAGATATATATATATATATATATATATATATACACATACATACATATCTATACATACACTTACACATGTATTTATATATGTACACACATGCTTATACATTTATATAGATACACACACACGCACACATTAAATCTTCCTATCTGAAAATTAGATCAGCATTACTTTCAAAGATCTAATACGGTTTTCGCATGCAACTGGCAGCAAACATGTGATGTAACTGAACATTTCATTATATTTAATGTTGCTTAAAACATAGGTTTTCAACCAAATTAAAAAGGACGTTTCTAAGATAAACTTTTATCCGGAAATATTTAAGGTGAGCTTTGAAGTTTAGCCTGGAACAAAAATTTACTCGACAACTTGTGACTTTGGCAATAACATGTATTTAAAAATTTATGTTGTTTGGGTTTCGGTTGTCATAAATTCCAATGTTTTAATCAATGCTTCTTCTCTCTCCCTTTCGCTCTTTCCCGTGTGTATGTGTGTATATGTGTCTGTGTGTGTGCATGTGGGCAATATGTAATACTTTTATTTACTAATCTAAAATAATTGGAGAAGGCTGGATATATCTATTGCAATTATACAACACAGCAATTATTTTGCTGCCACCACGGAGTGCTGAAATGTGGCATTTAATCAATAGTGAGGAAATACCACATAAACAATCTAAATTGAAGACAGAAACACAGTGGAAGGTTAAATGTTTTCAGGATTGGTGAGAAACACCTAAAGCTATTTTTTCTCTTTTTTAAACAAGATTACATGTCTTGGAATAGAATTAATTCAAACCTAAATTTCGAGTAGCAACCAATGTTCACTATACTATCTAAGGAAACATTTTTATAAAAGAAGAAAAAAAAATGAAGAATTTAAAAAAAATGTTTATAAATTAAATTATATTAAATCAAAAATAAAAGCAAGATCAAATCATATAGATATATGAAAATTAAGACAAAATTGTGAAAATTAATGGGGAAAAGTAGCACTGTTTCTTAAAATATTTGAGATGAAGGTATGTTAGAAAGAAAATATTAACAGGTGTATGAAATAAGGAGGTTATAATTTATTCCCACTCAAAAGTAAATGTGTTAGGACACAAAACACTGCATTATTTACCATGAGGACTCTCATATATGGACTTGTAATGCATATAAGTACTGGTGTTTATATTGCTAGTGGGGAATCATCGTTAACTATCGCAAAAGAGAAAGTTGTATTTGAAAAAGGTATATTCCAGGAAGTGATTTTTTTTTTTAATGGGATTACACCCCATGGAAATATGAAAGTGTCTCAGCATGTAGAGTTAGATTGTTTAGCATTAGACCAGATATGTTCAAGCAGGCCTATGATCAACGCCTTTTTTAAATACCAACATTTTTTTAGCGTAAAAGAAGCTCAAAGAAGGAATTAAATTTCCTTCATTTAACCACCTTAATGTTATGATTATAATTATTTTACGTATTCTATTCTATATCACACTCGATGTAAGATGAAAATAAAAAACAAAAAACTTAATGCTTTAGTAATTTACCCTATTAAATGTCACCTTTGCTACCATAAAAGGAATTATTACTTCATTTTTAACAATTATCCTAATAATGCCAATAGTATAGAAACATTACTTACAAAGGATTTTTTTCCCCCATTTTGTAATAGGCATGAAATTAAAAGAGCAAAGTATAAATATTTTGCAAAGAAATGCACTGGTTTCTCTTAGAAATTCTGTTATATTTTCAGTAGATAGATTCAGTTTTTGACAAAAACATGCTTCTTTCATTTACTTTATTGTGCTACATTTGAGTAAGTGTTTTATCTCTTCTTTACTTTTTTTTTTTTTTTGGTTGGATGACCTGAATAACCAATCAGTGCCTACGCTCTCAAAATTTATTAGTTATTCAGTAGTACATTTGTATTTTGATGAAAAGAGGTTACAGAGAACCAGTTACAACTTTATGAGGTCCTTTCCACAATGATCTGACATACTGTTTGTTATTTTTTGGGGTTTTTTTTTCTTTAGAGCTTAAACATAAGCATTCTGACATATATGTTGTATTTGCATAATAAATAAGTAAATAAACGTAGAGATTTTCACTGAATAGCATTGTTAATATTTTACAATATGTAATATATGTATCCTTTTCCTGACAGCAGAAAGTGAATTTTCAATAAAATCAATACTTTTATGTTTTGAAAACCTTCCACACAGCTGCACAGACTGTCATATTTATTTTCTTTATGATTCTAGAAAGCTCAAGCAGTTAGGTTAATGCTGAAAAGACAGTCTATATAATATGCTAAGTACACAGTTCAGAACTTCAGGGTTTTGTGCTCAAACACATTGGTGTTTCTTTTCATTCATGTCAGTAATATACCATAGGTAAGAAGACAAAGACTTCTTTGTGTTAAACAAAGAGAAAACAGGAAAAAAAATATTCCAGAAAACAAATGGTGAAATGTTACACTATCGATAGAAGTAATACTAGATTGATCAAACAACAAGAGTTACAATCTATTTTTATGCAAGTAAAGTCTGAACTTCACTTTAGATTCAGAGGCTCTGGTTTCCATTTTGACTTCTTAAACCGAACAGCTGTTTAGATAAGATGTTATTTTGAATACATGTCTAGATAGGATTTCTCATTATAGAAAAAAAAAAGTGTACTTTGAAATGATGCTGATGATGGCATCTGGATACTTTTTAAACTCGATTAAAGAAAATTCTACCATTTTCTAGAAGGAATTTTAAGAAGTAAAATCTTTGTTTGCTGGAAATCTTTTCAAGATAAAGTACTTTCTACAACTCTAATTATAATACTGACACGTATAATCATACTTGAAGATAATTACATTCGTCTATTTTGTTAGCTGCTCCAAAGAATTTCCTACAATTGAATTTGAATTTATGTGCTACTAACCAATTCATGATTTTCTGAATCTAATTAAAAAAAAAAATGCCACATGAGCTTTTCATATAATAACCTCTATTGAAATTAGACAGCAGTCTAGCTTCAGTACCTAACTATTTTCTCTTTCAGAATTACTTCACAACACAAATGATAATAAGTCAATGTTGCAAAGAATTTGCCTCTCTAAGTAAGATAACACTATTGGGATATACTAGCATGGATAGACTGGAAAATTCTACAATCTGTAAAATTCATAAGCTTTTCTTAATCATTACAAAGATTTGATTCAGATATTGGACCAATAGATTTGAATCAATTAGTCCAATATCTGAAAGCATTCTGATAGGTTTAAAATTCTGTGTATGTTTGTTTAACCCTTCTGTAACCATATTTCTATTGATTCAATTATGAATTTAATAAAATAACTTTGTCGTTATTAATGTGGAAGAGAGAGACCCAGGAAAACATGGGAAAAGTACTGAAGGGCAATCTCAAAACGTTAAACCTTACAAAGAGGATGACAGAGGACCAAGATATGTGGCACATTTCTGTACTCAAGAAGACCCACCCACCACAACAAAGCCAAGGTGCCACATAAAAAGCAACCACTCTACAGAGTATACTGGGCACTTAGATTCTGCAGTATCAAATCATGTGCTTTGTTACAGACAGTGCAGAAATACAGTGAAATACAATCATTGGAAATATATGAAACAATAGAATAAATTGTTTTCTCGGATCTTTAATTCTAGCAATCTCAGCGTAGATCTTTCTGAAGCTGTGTGATTAAGAAGCTTGTTTCCCAACCATATGGTTGTGGACTCAGTCCCATTGCATGGCACCTTCTACTACAATCCTGGGCCAAGCCTTGTGAGTGAATTTGGTAGATGGAAACTGAAAGAAGCCTGTATATCTATAAATATGTATGCATCTGTGTGTGTATTAGTGTGTACTTTTGTTGAGAAATCACGTGATGAATGTAAATGAGCATCATCATCATAAAAGCAAGGTTATTCATTCCTTTAATTATGGAAAAATATTACCTTGCTAGAAAATAGTTGAGGGTTGGCAACAAGAGGGGCATCTGGCTGTAGAAAAACTGTATTCCATCAACAAATTCCATCTGACCCATGCAAACATGGAAAAGTGGATGTTAAATGATGGTGATAAGATATCATTATTGTAATTTTCTCCAAAAATTATCTTGAAAAATCATTTTCAGCTAATAATATATTTTATGTTTTTCATATATGTCTAGATATAGTTAAGCATAGAAAAGTGCTTTTTTTTTTATATAATTTTTAAATGTTTTAATGTAATTTCAAAATGTGTAATTTGTAATTAAAAGAATCTTTTTAAGAGTCAAACATTGATTCAAGCACTAAATATTATAAGCAGAAAGTGATTATGCCAGGTTCAAACCTTTTCCCTGGAGTTTTAGCAATGTAGGTATAATTAAGAATCAAAATAAAACTTTACAGTGCAGACCACACGAATAAAACATCAACATAAATATACCATAATAGGAGATGGCAGAGACAATTAAAAAATGGCTGCACACTTCACACAGAAGTCAAAAGAATTTAATACCATGAACAAATCATTTTTACAATTTTTGTGAAATCTGTCTGTCTGTGACATAATTTCTGGTTGGGTTCACAACTCTCCCTCTTTCTCCCATTGTATGTATGTTCACAGGCACACACATTATATTTCTCAGCACAGTTGTCAAATATATTAAGCTACCACTTTTGAAAATAAAAATAAAAGTCTCAAAAAAGTTAATTTCGAAGTGAAAAAAAAAAAATTATGAATCTCCATTCTTTGAATTTCTCTTTAAAAAAAAAAAACAACTAATAAATGAATAAATAATAGTTTTTCTTTACCATACTACTAACATGTTCACATATGGTCAGTTGTATCATTCTCAGTAGAGTTTGGGGATCTGTCAAAGGTAAAGATTTTTGCCAGTTAAAGTCAATACCAAATAGACCTAACAGACAGCCTAATTATAAAAATGTTAAATTCACTGAAAACATTGTCTACATAGACGTTGTTGATTGTCAACATTTCCTGTCTGTGATTTGTTGTACATAATGTCATATACAGAAATAAAAATGAATAGAAACTAACTAATATATTTTGACCTATTGACTGTTTCTTTTATTTCGATATTGTTTTACACTGTGAAGTATATTTGCCATCTAAATATGGCTAACTACTAAGGGTGGATGTTACTGTAGCTTGTAGCCCCAGGAGAACATATTCTCTAGCTGGCTATTGACACATTTTCTGTGCCCTATCGGTATTGGCAAAGGGAGGTCATCCTTCCCTCGTCAACCTAAGTGATACGCACGGACTGCAGTTTCTGGGTATTGACCTGTCATCAGCGCACGACAATCACAGGTTTTCGATGGAAGGGTCCCAATGCAAATACATATATCCTTTTTCCAGTGATCTTGAAAAAGTGTTAACAAGCAATAATAAATCTCTGAACAAGGTATAGACAGTAACTGCACGACAATGTGCAGTTACTGTCTATACTTTGTTCAGAGATTTATTATTGCTTGTTTTACACTCTTTTACTTAATTTTTTGTTGAATTGAATATATATATATATATATATATATACACACCTATATTTCAGTGAAACAAAGTATTACTTACTCTGGGCATAAGCCACAGGTCATGCACTAGTTATAATTAGACTCAACTAACCCAAATTTGTTAACTGCCAGCATCTTTCAGGCTGAAATATGATACTAATCAGTGAAATATCAATATAGCTAGGATAGCTTTTGTTCTACACCATCAGTTGTTTTATCAATAGACCTTTTAAAACATTACACTTATTACAAACAAATGTTACCATACTAACCTAAATCCTTTTCCTAACTCTTCTTTATAAAGATAACTCTAAATCTAGCTATTTATAGTTTGAGCTGAATAAAACTAAAATAACAACATCAACAAAAATAATAGCATCACCTTCACAATATGTTTTGTTGCATTCATTTGTAGCACTTAGGCTTTCTATAAAACAATGAGAAGATTTATCGAAATATTTATTTTCCTTTAATGAGCATATTCCAATAAATACAGAATGTAATGGCTTTTCCTAGTTTTTCTTCTACATTTAATTTATTTATTTGTAAAAATCTGGAATAACAGAATGGCAACAACAAACTATTTTTTAAAAAAATACAAACAGAGATAAAATATTTCTTTGAAGGGAAAGCAGGGAAAATAATTTTCACTTCATAAAAAGTCTCCTGTGTTCTTTAAGATAAACAGCTTCTGGTTCATTGGGACTAAATAAAAGTGGTTTTCTCTCACCAGTGAAAGTAAAGTGATACATAATTATACACACATGTTCAATTTACTCACTGAACAGAAACTACATTCTGAAAATATAAGCTACATACTATGAAGTGTCTCTATATCAAAGAGACAAAGTTACTCATGATCACCTTGCGGAACATATGGAAAACTACTTTTTTAATACTTATAAATGATAGTGCAGTGAATTTACAGAAGCAGAAAACCAATAAAGAATGTATGGAATAATTTTTTTCATTGCTAGGTTAGTGTTTGAAACATAAATCAACATGAAATTTTGGTGGGAACTTTTAACACGAATCACTTTCAAACAGAAAGGATTGAACTAAAGTACTAATAGTTTCCTCAAGAGATTTAGTATCAAAATGGTTAATCTTACTTTAATAGGATTACTGCCATACCTGACTGACTGTTGAGTCAATAAATTAAGTATCAGTAACATATTGGGATCAGGTCAATGGTCTGCAAACTATATCTGTACAGAAATTTCCTGTGTTATGTCAAAAGAATGCGAGGAAAATTAGTTGAATTGTAACAAGACAGGAAAGAGAAATAGATACTATCGCATTTAGTTTGTATGTCAAACAATATTCTTTCATTCTTTTACTCGTTTCAGCCATGCTGGAGCACCGCCTTTAGTCGAAGAAATTGACCTCAGGACTTTTTCTCTGTAAGTCTAGCCCTTATTCTATCAGTCTCTTTTGTCAAACTGCTAAGTTTCGGGGACGTAAACACACCAGCATCGGTTGTCAAGCGATGGAGGGGGGACAAACACAGACACACACATATATATAAATATATATATGACAGTCTTCTTTCAGTTTCCATCAACCAAATCCACTTACATGGCTTTGATCAGCCCAAGGATATAGTAGAAGACACTTGCCCAAGTTGCCACGTAGTGGGACTGAAACCAGAACTACGTAGTTAGGAAGCAAGCTTCTTACCACACAGCCACACCTGTGCCTATAAAGTTAAATAACATAAAGGTTTCTTTTACCTCTCTCAGAAACTATTAGTAATATTACAAATGACTCAATCAAGTATGTCTATGAAACAACAGAAAAAAAAAACACCCATTGTATCAAAGAAATCAATATCAAGTCAACAAGAGAGCCTCTACATGATCACATATTTTACTAGAAACCACAGCTATAACTTCAAAAATCACACTAATATCTTAAATATAGAAAAGACATCTTACATAATTAGTCCAGGATAGCCCTAAAAAGGGAGAATGGCCACAGTGAGAATGCCTTTGAATATAGGCCTCAATTATGCAAGCCCAATATGGTGAATGTTAGCATTGGATACAACAAAAGAAAATGTAAGTTATACATATTTATTTCTTTATTGCCCACAGGGGGCTAAACACAGAGGGGACAAACAAGGGCTTAAGTCAGTTACATTGACCCCAGTGCGTAACTGGTACTTAATTTATCGACCCCAAAAGGATGAAAGGCAAAGTCGACCTCGGCGGAATTTGAACTCAGAACGTAACGGCAGTCGAAATACCGCGAAGCATTTCACCCGACGTGCTAACGATTCTGCCAGCTCACCGTCCGTAAGTTGTACATATGCTAATTGAAGACCATCTAAAGCAGAGATTCTCAACATGGTACATTCCCACCAAGGGAGCATTGGGCATGTCAAAAGGGACATTAGGCTTTAGGAGGCAGTGAGGTAACACAACTAACATGCTAAATTTTACCTGTAGTAGTAATTTAATATTGTATATGATAAAACTAGTAATGGTCATTTGGTCATTAAAACAAAATGAGATCTCATCAGGCACAGGGAAGTCAAACTTACAACTTAATTTTTTTTTAATCATGTCACTATTAAAAGCTTAATACAATCCATTTTTAGAGTAAAATTTATAATTATCATCCGTGTTAAGTTAGATAACAAACATAGTAAATTTTATCTATAGTAGTAATTATAGAACATATGATAAAACTAGTAATGGTTATTAAAATAAAGTGAGATCTCATTAGGTACAGGAAAGTCATTAACTTGCAATGCTTAAAGTAAACTTACAACTTCTGTCTTTGTCAGTTTATCGTTTCACTGTAAAAACTTATACAATCCATATTTAGAGTAAAATTTATAAATTATCATCCATGTGATGTTAGTTTAGTTGTGATACCTCACTCACCACTTAAGTGAGTGCTAGGCATAACAACTACTTAAACGAGGGACTCTACAAAGAAAATGGTTAAGAACCACTGATCTATATCACGAGAGAAAAATACTGTAAAGTACAACTGCAATCATACATTCTGGTTTCGCAATAGAAGTTATTTATATCACCATAATTATCCTTCACCTTTTGCTTACTTGTCTCAGTCACTGAACTATGGCCATGCTGGGATACCACTTGGAAAGGTGTTTTTCTTTTTAGGGGTGGGGGTTCAGTTGAACAAGTCAGCTCCAGTACTTATTTTTTAAGTCTGGTACTTATCCTATCAGTTGTCTTCACTGAATCTCGAGGTCAAAGGGATGTAAACAAACCAACATCAGTTGTCAAGTGGTAGAGTGAGATGGAGTGGGTGGAGGGCAAACAGACACGAAAACACACACACACACACACACACATATATGTATAACAGGTTATCACAGTTTCCATTTGCCAAATTTACTCCCAAAGTATTATTAGTTGGTCTGGAGCTATTTGTGGTAGTCACTTGCCTGACTGAACCCAAAACCGTGTGGTTGCAAAATGAGCTTCTGGATGACATAACCACGTCTGTATCTAACTACAGATCCAGAATATAAATGAAAAGTTAAGCCAAATCTACTCACAAAAATTCAACAAAAAAACTCATGCATAGAAAACCAGGAAATGACACTGAAAAAAACTGACTAGTTGAGGATGTGATTCACAGTTATCAGCTTCACACAGTACAACAGAAGTTGCGGGACTTGGTGGTTAAGGTATTCGGTTCATGATCATAAGGTCGCAAGTTCAATTCCTGGTGGTGTGTTGTGTCCTTGACCGAGACATTTTATTTCACATTGCTCCAGTCCAGTCAGCTAGCAAAAGTGAGTAGTACCTGTATTTCAAAGAGTCAGCCTTGTCACATACTGTCACACTAAATCTCCCTGAAAACTATGTTAAGGGCATATGTATCCATGGAGTACTCAGCCACTTGTACATTAATTTCATGAGGAAGTTATTTCATTGATTGGATCAACTGGAACCATCGTCATCGTAACTGACAGAGTGCCAGTTACAGTACTGTAAAACTACTCACCACCAGACCAGCTCAAAATCAGTAAGAAAGAAGAATGTCTACCATAAGAAACAAAGATGTTTACAAGCACATTTGTGCTGTAGGTTTTAGGCCATACTATATGTCACAGTAGCATAGATCCAGAAATCACCATCATATGTCTTGATTGCAATCACACTCCACATGCTTTCCACTATACAGCTAATCCTACTAATCTAAATATATAGTACCTATAGAATAGCCCCAGGAAAGTGAACAGAATGTCTGCAAATCAAATTTTAACAGTGAACAATTGAGATAACAATGACATATCAAAGGCCTTTGAAACTATAAAAGAAAAACGAAGGATGATAATGATTTTATATATATGTATGTATATCATTATCATCATCATTTAACGTCCGTTTTCCATGCTGTCATAGGTTTGACGGTTTGACCGGGGTCTGGGAAGCCAGGAGGCTGCACCAGGCTCCAGTCTGATCTGGCACTGTTTCTACAGCTGGATGCCCTTCCTAATGCCAACCACTCCATGAGTGTAGTGGGTGCTTTTTATGTGCCACCGGCACAGGGGCCAGAGGAGGCTGGTAACGCCCACAATCAGTATGGGCAGATTTTTGAAATCCAATGAATCTTTATACATTTATACAATTATACAAATGTACTTTTTCAAGGAGATATGATAAACCTAATAACAGATTGTTTATAAAGCTTGAAACACATGTACCACGATATCCTTTGTGTTCTGATTTTAATTCATATTTGATATATATATATATATACTCATTACATGATCATGCCAGCACACATTTCTTACTTGCATATAACACCGGATTCCCAATTTTTCTCTCAACACATGCAATTTGTAGCACATGCACACTGATGTTGAGTAGCCAATAGAGCATGCTAGCTTCATTTCTTTCTAATATTTACATGTCCTCTGTTTTCAGGACCAGGCCAACATATATGTATTATGTTTATACACACACATACATACATACATCTACATTAAACAAAAATGAGCTAAGAGAAATAACTCAGAGTAGTCAGTGGCATGAATATGAGCATAGACCAAAAACCAGATTTGCCAAAACTTTAAAGTCACTATCAACATTATATATAAAATATATACTGTATTTACCAGTGTGCAAGACATACTTTGTTTTTAAATGTATTGAAAATTGCCTCACATCTAATGCAGATTTAATAAGGATGGGACACCGGATATCAAAGGCTAGGGAAAACAGATGAGCATAACTCTGCTAGGTACAATATTTGCTACTAATAATAAAATATTGAAAACAAGCCAAATCATCACAGACTGTTAGCACAAACTTATGAAAAATTGCTTTTAGTACATCACAGTAGTATTGTGGGGTCGTTGCCTCATCTCATTATATATCCTTCCTCAGTATACATAACCCATACCTGATATGTATCTTACATTATTTACTGATTCAATTAAGTATCTTTACAAAACATAAATGGAAAAATTTTCCTAGAAAGATGAAAGGAATATTAAATTTTTATCTGCCAGTCAACTATTTGCAACAAGTGGATGACAACAAAACCATAGCAGTGGCACACCACCTTGGTGGGTGAGCGCTGTTACACAAAACATCACAGCCAGCTTCACATCCTGAATGGCAATTTTCTTAATCAAAATATAATAAACAACTATACAATGGAATTGTAAAAAGATGAAGGTATAATATGATGCTCTTAAAATGTCGTTTACTTATGCTAAGTTAATGGTTTCAAACTTTATTACAGTATACTGTCACAGCATTGCATTTATATACACAGATTTATATAGTTTCCCCGTACAAAACCACTTCAAAACATCTTTCAATAAGTGTATGATAAAACATACTACGGTTTGTTTTTTTTTCCACAAAATATATTAGTAAATTAAGCATGTACCTTATGCAAGAGTGCATCTTATACATCAGCAAATATGGTTTGGTATGTTGGCACTTATCAAACAAGTTTGATGAGCACCAACGCATCAAACTCTCTGACCTTGAGTCACTCTGTTACTTCTGCTAAATATTTATAAAAATATACATATGCTTATATTTTGAGTTCTATTTTTCTTATTTGCACCAACACACACACACATATATACATATATATATATATATATATATATAAGAGACGAAAGTGTACGTACACCGCTATATATATATAAAATACAAAATGGGACAAGAACGCAAGACATCTGGACAGTTAGGTGATACAAAAATGGGACAACAAAACATCCAGATAGACGATACAAAGAAAACAAGGATGGGTCATTCGAAGCTTTCTTTCCTCAGTCGAGTACCAGATTATCTTCACAATTTCGGCTGATTATACTCGAGATTGCTCTAATCCGGCCAGCCCAAAGGAAAAACTAAGCTAAGAGCATTAGATTCCTTGGCAGAAAGCAGCAAATGTATACAAAAACAAGGACGGAAAAAAACAGACAATGTTACACAAATACAATAAAAATAATAACAGGACATAACAACAGGTATCTTTCAACCAAGGACGAATTAAGTTAAGCTGGCGTGTGTGGAAATGAAGCCTTATGGCAGGGACAAAAGATTTCACAGGCACAGGGAGGAATATCGACCAAGAAAGAAAGATCAGGCTTGGCCAAACACCAGTCACATGGGAAGAGAAGAGAGGGAGGTAGAGGCAGTGGGACAAAAGAATTAAGGAGGGGCGAGAAAAAAAATGATGGACACAGTGAAGTGAAAACTGGAGGGAAAGTGAGTGAGAAGAAAAGGCAAAGAAATGTAAGAGAGGGAGAACGAAAGAACAAAGAGTGGAATGAACAAATAAGCATGAAAGGGCTGATAGACAGAAATAGAGTTGTGTGTGTGTGTATATATATATATATATATATATATATATACACACACACATTAAAAAAAGTGTGTGTGTATATATATATACACACACACATTAAAAAAAAGGCAGTGAGCTGACAGAATTGTTAGCATGCTGGGCAAAATGCTTAGTGATATTTCATCTGCTACAACGTTCTGAGTTCAAATTCTACTGAGGTTGACTTTGCCTGTCATCCTTTTGGGCTCGATAGATTAAGTACCAGTTGAGTACTAGAGTTGATGTAATCGACTGTCCCCCTCCCCACCAAATGCAGGCCTTGTGCCTATAGTAGTAGAAAGGATTATTATTATTAAACATATAAGTGTGTTGGCACTTATATGTTTGATAAGTGCCAATGCACCACACTCTCTGACCTTGAGTTATTCTGTTACTTCTAAATCATCATCATTGTTTAGCATCCGTTTTCCATGCTAGCATGGGTTGGACAGTTCAACTGGGGTCTGGGAAGCCAGAAGGCTGCACCAGGCCCAGTTTGATCTGGCAATGTTTCTACGGCTGGATGCCCTTCCTAACGCCAACCACTCCGTGATTGTAGTGGGTACTTTTTACATGCCACGGGCACAGAGGCCAGGCGAGGCTGGCAAACGGCCACGATCGGATGGTGCTTTTTACATGTCACAGCCACGTTCAGATGGTTCTCTTACATGCCAACAGCACTGGTATCACAGCTACAATTTCCATTGATGTTGATCGATTTCGATTTTGATTCTCACTAAATATTTATAAAAATATGCATATACTCATATTTTGAGTTCTATTTTTCTTGTTTGCATCACCATGCCTATATATATCTATACACATTAGAACTACAAGAGAAATTCTAGACTTGGAAACAAAACTCACAATCAAGAGACTTTAATAAAAGTTTCAATATCAAGTAGAAAACATAAGTACACTTCCAGTTTTCAAATGATGCTCTTTAGTACTACAAGCATTGTGTAAGAAGTATGGATAATAAATTTCAACATTCAGGGGCACAATTACCATTTGATTGATTCTCTTTTGTCCCAATGTAATAAAGAGCCAAATTTCAGCACCTGGGCAAAACCAGGTACCTTTGCTTACAGATTAATATCATTTCAGTTAGCCTTGATTCATAAAGTGTCTTGGCTATGGATTCATAAAGTATCTTCCAGAATTAAGGAAATTATTCAAATTATATATAATTAGGTTGCTAATCTAGCAACTAGTCTATTTGACCACCTACAATTGATCTCCAGAAGAATATTTTGTACTTATTTTTTCTATCAATCCTTAAATGACAAAAGTTAAGAACACCACATGGTGACATGTTACAATAAGAATTATGACTGATCCAACAAGGGAACTGTTATGCAATCACCTAACCTGTTAAAAACAGGAGAAATCTCCCTCAAATCACACCCTAAATAATAAAAAGGATACATTAGATAATGTGGTCCGACATGCACTGTACTTAGTAAAAGGATGGGATGATCATAATTGAAACAATTTTGATTATGGATCTGCTTGATCAGAACTAATTTGGAGCTTAGCAACAACAACAAACATTGAAGTAGATATATTCTTTTACTTGTTTCAGTTATTTGACAGTGGCCATGCTGAAGCAGCACCTTGAAAAGTCTGTTTAGTTGAATAAATTGACAACAGGACTTGCTTTTAAGCTTAGTATTTATTCTATCGGTCTCTTTTGGCAAACCACTAAGTTACAGGGGTGTAAATATGCCAATTGTCAAGTGAAGATGGGGAACAAAAACAGACACACATGCATATATATATGCGTGTGTGACGGGCTTCTTTCAGTTTCTATCTACCAAATCGACTCTCAAGACTTTGGTCAGTCTGAGGCTATAGTAGAAGACACTTGCCCAAGGTTCCATGCAGAGGGATTGAAACCTGAATCATGTGGTTGAGAAGCAGGCTTCTTACCAGACAGCCGTGCCTGTGTCTATATATATATATAGGGAGAATTCACCAAAAAAAAACAAAAGACGAAGGCAGGTGATGTGGACAACAAACAGATGTATTAATTTAATGCTCGGGAAGTGAAAAAGTCTTTAACGTTTCGAGTTTACGCTCTTCCACAGAAAGAAACAAGGAGAGAAAATAAAGAATGTGTAGTGGCTAGCGATCTATTATATATCTATAATTAGTTTTTATTCTCACCATATTTTGACTCAAGGCTACAAATATCTGAGTGGAAAGTAAATTATATCAACCACACTTGATTGATTCCTATTTTATGAACCCAAGAAAAACCAAAAAGTAAGGTCAACCTCTGTGACATTTGAACATGTAGTGTAAAAAGGATTCAAATACATTAAGGCATTTTGTACACTAGCCTACCACATTAGCTTCCACCACTACTTTCCTTTTCATAATAATAAAATTCATTCATGAAGAAAGAGACAAAACATTCTTTTTTAAAAAATAATATTTAGAATAAGCTTAGTAAAGTTTGAAGAAAGTAAGTATTATGAAGTTCTAGATTTTAAAAAAAAGACAGGATAAGGGAATCTTTTGAGGCATAATGTATTTAGAACTACTTTATCCAATATATCCATTTTGTTAGGTGGTAGAACAAGTGGGAGGGAGGTGTAGTTGTTTAGGTGTATTTCAAGCAGGTTGAGCAACCGGGTGGAAGGGCCTTTTTAGCCCATCACATTAAAAAGTTGAAATATGAATTAGGATTTAGGTTAAAATTACACAGTCACTTACAATTTTATATTTCCATTCTATCTAACTTAGGAACTCTTTAAAGAGTAGCGAGGCCTCTTTGTAACTATTGGCTAAAAGAATATCACCAGATTTAAGATCTTCATGCTTCTAATATTGAATCAATTTCTTTATTGCAGGTCAGATAACATACAAAAATTGTAGTATTATAATTAGAAAAGCACTTGAAATATGAATATTAATCAACGCAACTGGATGACAATAAATACAACGCTGTTGAATGCACTCGTCCAGAATATACATTTTCAAAAGAAAAGACCAAAACAGTTCCTTCTTTAAACAAATGAAATATTCTAGCGACGAATCTTCAGAAACAATTTTAACCCTATTTAATAATGTAAGTTATCACATGAAAAGTATATTGCATCTAAAGTTAACTACTTTTTCTGTTACTTCAAGTTCCTCTCCGAAAATGCGTTCGCATACCGAGACTGTTTTCGATACTAACGGAATTATCGTTGGCGTTTATATATTAAACGAAGGGCAGTCAACAGAAACATTCGAGCGTTTTAAACGAGGATTCTTTTCATCCCACTTTCGCCTAATATTCTTCGAATCGCCATATTAAAGCCAAAATAATTCCAAGGGGAGCTAATTATTTTTGTGTCTTTTAACGTTGCCTGAATTTCGAAACAATATTTTTATAAATATCATTTGTTTTGATTTCCAAGACGAAAAGAGGGGAAAAAACACATTTGTACGGAATACAACTCGTTGTTAACCCTTCAAGAGAATATCAATTCCGTCTTTCTCCTCAAAAAAATATTTATACAATTAAAATATAAATTTATTTCGACGTATTCGGCACGAAATAGTAAAAATCTTGTGATGTGTAGAAGTTCTGATTTGAAATATTACGATGCGATTCCGAAAACGATTTCTAAGAAATCGTTAGAAAGATAAAATAAATTCAGAAATATCAATGAATGTTTTGCAAATTAAAATACAAAAATGAGAAAGAAAGAAAGAAAAAAACAATGAAGAATGGATGTAGCACATTAACTTATTAACATTTTCAATGAACCATTGTCAACCTCAATAACAATCTTCGTGAAATTTGATACGGAAAATTCCAAAAATTGCTTAAGTTATGATAAACAGCTACAGTTAAGATTTGGGACAGAATCCGAAATGACATTTCATATACGACAAATACGAACACTTAAAACAGAAGGCAAAAATGATAACAAGAAAAGGGTTAAGGCAGAAACAATGCCGTTTCTAAAAAGGAATGGCTAATGTCAGAATGGCCAGTTTGGTGCCACTGCAGAAAATGAAATATTCTTCTAAAGTAAATCTAGATTACAATGAGTGAACAGCGTAGTAAACGGTGAAACTGAAGGTGATATCAGCGAATACATACATATACATATATACATTTCATATATATATATATATATAACAAGATTATTGTATTAAATAAATAAGCTACACACATTACATGTATATATGGATGGTTGGATAGGTGGATGGATGTTTATTTTAAATTAACATCTATGTAATGATATAGATTTGTGTTGGAGTGTATATGTAAAAACATACACATGCGTGCGTGTGCGTGCGAGCATGCATGAGTATAATTGCAACATTGTTAATTAATAATACAAGTTTAATGGAGTGTGTCATTGATATGTAGTCACAGGTCCAGAATGAGTTTGACTAATGACTAGAAGCATCCCAACCATGACCATCCCGTCAGTTAATCAGATATCGTGTATCTTTTATACGTTATTCAGATGTAACCTTAGAGAGTGGGACATAATTAAAGGGGGAATTTGGCTGCTATTTCTAGCAGGTCGAGCGTGCGCGAGTATTTGTGTCCATGAGTTAATGTCAACGTGCGTAAGAAGTGTTAATTTAATGTTTGTACATGATCTGAGTCACTTCATATGAAATAGGTTAATGTAAATGTACATATGTACGTGTTAAAGCAAAATATTAGCACATGATTTAAGGTGTGCATGTATATATATATGTGCTTGCGTGTGTCTGTGTATGTTTGTATGTTTGAATATTAAAAAAAAATGAAAGAAGGATGACGTGTGACGTGGCATGTCAATATCTGGAATAATAAAAAAAAAAACATCGGATTCGGAAAAGTTAGAACAGAAAATGGGTAAGGCCATTTCAGTGCGAAGAGTTTATAAAGGAGCGTCGTTCGTTTTTAAAGAACTGGGACCATGTCGGAAGGCGTTGCGTGAAAGATCCAGCATGGTGCAAGGAAGAGAGGAGCAGAGCTTTGGCTGTGTGGGTATTGTGTAGAGTCTGCGAGGGTGTGCTTGCATGCATAATTCATATACACACATGTATGTATCGAAGTGTGTCGTATGTTGTGTACATGCACATATGTAAGCACACTAATACATACACACACACACGTGTGTGTATGCTAAACGGTCACGGGAAAACGGGAAACTGAAGAACGACATAAGACTTAGCGTCGAATAAAAAACAAATTCCACTCTATGTATTGAGTACTTATCTCTCGTGTTTGTAAATTTACTGTGTATATAGTGTATACATACATGCAAAGATTCGTGCGTGAGCGTGCGCGCGTGTTTATAAGTGCACTTATGTATAAGGAACGTGTACGTCGCTATTTTTGCTTGCAGTAATGTGATAAAATGTATATTTATGCTAGTGATCACAAGGTCGGAGACTGGGTCGGGTTTCTTTCTTATCGTCCGATTCATCCGTTTAAACACAACAGCATAAATGATTGAATAAAATGGTCATAACGCTTTCTAACTTTAACATTTGTAGTTTTCCAATACATAATACATAAAACTTAAGAGGTAGAATTAAATCTTGTAGATTTAATAAACATTCCAAAAAGTTGGGGTTTTTTTTTATTCCCTCTTTTTTATTTTATTTTCGGTTTACATGCCGAACATTTGAATTACTTTTTACAGAAAATGCTGTTTAAAATAAATACAAGGAGCGCAATAGTCATTCTGACTGAATAATTATATTTATAAAGTACATAGAAATATATTTGTCAATCGTATGTACGTGCGTATACGATTGCAAAATCTAAGCACATACTAAGTTTGATCGCATTAGATTATTCTTTTAAAGTGCTTCTTTATTGCGAAATTTGAAAAACCGGCAACTCTTTTTTACCAGAAAAAAAGTTCTAGTTGGATTGAAAATAATAGTCTGTGGAGGATAGCTTAGTTCTAAAGAAAATTAAAAGGGACAGCGAATGGAATGAATCGGAAAAGGCGCTTTCAATGTCATGTTTATTTTCATTTATTTTTCTTTTCTTTTTTTAGAATCCTATGTTTAGCACGTTTCACAAAAAGAGTAAGAATTGTATATTTCAATAATTATTTTTCTATCCTAAACTGAATACAAAGTAACCGTTCTTTCTAAGTAAATGAACACGGAAATATAAGGACTCTCCCATAGAAAGATGGATTATATTTCACAGACGGACTGAATACAAAAGGGAGCAATTGGCTAACAGAATGGTAAAGTGTACGGATGAAAAGATAAACCGGCCGGTAGAATTATGAGGTGAAAGACATTTATGAACGGGACTCGATGGAAACGTAACTGAACGAGGGAGGAAGAGGGGACAGATGGACAGTAGACAGAGTTAGATGGATAGACTGGCGGATAGGGTCACAGGGATGCAATCGACACACGAAATTTTATTTTATTTCTTTCGTAAATTTGTTTGGTGGTGAGGCAAGCTACCACCCAAACATTTTTCTCAGTTTCTATCATCCAGGAGAATTGATTCAATTGGGTACAACTGAATATCAGACTAGACGGGCAGACTGTACTTGGAAGAGTACAATACTGGTGGCATTAGATGACGAGGTTAGATGGACAGTGAAAGACTGGGTGGGTACACAACACGGACAGTGACAAGACAGAGACAAACGGACAGTCGTTACAGATAAACAAAACGGAGGTTGAGCTGTCAGACGGAAAATGTTTAATGGGCAGACAGGCGAGTCGAGTAGATGGATAAGATATAGGCAGACAACAATAAGAAAACATATATACATAGGAGATAGGTATCTAGAATAAAACAAACTGAAAATAGATTGGAATCGCAAACATGGGGTTAGAAAGTTGAAGTTTAGAGAAGAGAAGGAACGGATAGGCAGGGAGCAGGCAGGCAGACACATGGGACCACGAATAGTCGGACGATAGCTACATAGAGAGAAAGAGGCTAGGTAATGTCAAATATTGAGACCGAGTAAAGCACTCAGCATTCATACATAGGCACTTAG
This sequence comes from Octopus sinensis, assembly GCF_006345805.1. Classification (NCBI taxonomy): domain Eukaryota; kingdom Metazoa; phylum Mollusca; class Cephalopoda; order Octopoda; family Octopodidae; genus Octopus; species Octopus sinensis. The sequence continues at coordinate 39,587,557 of NC_043002.1, read as the reverse complement.
AAAGGCATGGATTAAAATAATGGACATAGTTTAAGTGGGAGCAGGTCTGACATGCAAATGACATGAGACATTACAATAAATACATCAATGAAAACCCACGCACAGAGAAAGTTAAATAGACAGACAGATAAACATGAAGAGAGAACTAACCGAACACATAGATAAAGGAACATTCAGGTAAACATATAAAAGCGGTGGGTCTAAGTTGTGATAGTGAATGTAAGTGAGTTTAAAGAGAATAATGTTTGAAATATTTGGCTGTGGTCAGAGTATGAAACGAAGAAAGAAAACAAAACAAAACTCATGACAGAAAGAAGGAAAAGTAAAGGGCACAGAGAGAATCGGGAAGGAAAAAAAGAGAAAGTAAAAGAATGTCTCACCATTTAAATTGGTACGAAAGACCAAAAATTGACGCTGGATATATAAAAGTGTATATAAATATTTGTATATACACACCACACGTATGTAACGTATATTCCTGTGAAACGTCAAAGTAGCAGTGCGGCTGCTACAACATTACAGACACTTGAAGCAGCGCCACCTGCAGTTTCAAGTTGATCTTCATCTAGTAGTAGTAATAGTAGTAGTAATAGTAATGTTGGTCGCGGTCGCGGTGATAGTAGTAGTAGTAGTAGTAGTAGTGAGTGCGTTGTTGTTGTTGGTGGTGGTTGTGGTGGTGATGTTATTGGTTGGGATCGTGATAATAGTAGAAGTGGTAGTGGTGATGGTTGTAGTAGTAGTAGTAATAGTAGTAGCCGAGGTGCTAGTAGTATTGGTTGTAGTAGTAGTAGTAGTGGTAATCAAAAGTTATAGTAGTAGTAGTAATATACGCTCATTTTATGCTTTCCTCCCACTTATTTTTTATTTATTTTCTTTCACGGGTTGTGTCTCATTCTATCTATCTAGCTGTCTATCTATCTATCTATCTATCTATTTTTTTTCTTCCTTCCACGATCCCTTTTGATCGAAATTCTCCACCACCCCTTTTTTTCTTCTTTCCTTCCCAAAAAGAAAAGCTCTACTTTGTATTTTGTCCCCTCTGTGTTCAGCCCTGTGTGGCTAATAAAGAAACATATCTATCTATCTATCTATCTCTTTCACATTTATTGCTCTTCAGTCACTGGTACTATCTCTTTTTCTTTTGTCTTTTTCCCTTTCTCTCTCTTACTGTATTTCTCTTTCATTGCTCTTCTCTTTTCACTCGTATCATCTCTTTCTTTTCTTCCTCTATCTCTTATTCTTCCCTTTTCTCATTGGCATCACCTCCTATCTTTTCTTCATTTATCACGGTCTCTATCTCTCTCTTTTTTTCTGTCATTCCTAATTCATCTCTCTCTCTCTCTCTCTCTCTCCTCTCTCTCTCTCTCTCTCTCTATCTATCTATCTATCCATCTATCTATCACCGTGTTTCTTTTATTATTCTCTGTAATTCTTGTTATTTTTTTTCGGTTGTCTCATTTTCTTTCTTCACAGCTTTTCGTGTTCCTTTATCCTTCTAATAAACTAAATAAACAGAAGCAACAATAACATTTAAAAAGAAAAATAACTATCGTTCTCAGTATTCATATACGCAACCTCTCTCTTTCTCGTTTTCCACACCGTATTCTTCAATGTCCTGTCACACTTTTACCATTATCTCATGATTACCTTTTTTTACTCTCTTCCATCATTCCTTACTCTTTATTATTCCTTCACGCTTATCTACTTTCCCGCTTATTTTACTCACCGTCTCCCACAAGTCTTTCTTCATCATTTTTAATACACCTCAGAATCTGATACTCTCTCTTTCTCTCTCTCTCTCCATCATCAATTTCAAAGTCAAACTGCACCATCATCATCATCATCGTCATCTGTAATTGCTTATTGTCGGGAAAACTATTATTTAACGCACACACACACACACAATAATGTTTCGTTTTGAATATGTTACGATTACATTCATATTAAAATTTATGAATTAAAGACTTCTTGCATTGATAAAAAGCCCGCAAATCTGCCGAGGAAAGCTGAATCAATTGAAATTATCCACAGTATTCATAACTGGTGCTCATTTTAAAGTTTCCGAGGATTTAGAAAAAGCGCAGTTGACCACAGAGAGATTTTCCTTTTCTTTTCTTTAAAGAAAAAGTATCAGTGACTTTTTCAGGGATTCCGTGCATAGTAAGATGAATTGAGTACTTAACCCGAATAGCGTAGCTAGCGGAGGGTTGGGTGGGAGTGATCCGCAGAACGGTGCTTTTAAGGTGCAGGCACTTTTGAGTCTGCTGTATAAGCTTCTCCAAGGGACGATGGCGGGGACGAGAATGGCAGCAACCTCAAAGGCTGCCCCTCGCAAGACACACTACTTAACAACCCGAATGTTTGCAAAAGGAACTCGGGGTTACCCAAATAGTGTGTGTGTGAACCCAACAAAGTGGTCGTTCGAATTGCGTGAGAGAGCAGTTAAATTTCTCCCCTATCCTCTCTTAAATTACGAAAGGACACGATTGCTTGTTCCTGTCCCTCTACAATATATAGGAAATAATCAAGCATGCCTTATTCAAGATAAACATTAAGTTCCTTGTTTTTAGATATTAATTTCCTTTTCTCAGTACGAAATACACCTATAAACAACGTTTTATTTTATATTTGATTTTTTTTAGTCGTGTAAGACCTATAATCAGAGGTGTTCCATTGATGATGACCATTCGGTCATAATTTCTGGCAGTGTGTTAACCAGTAAGTCTTTGATTTTGGGGGCTGCTCTTTCAACCCGGACAAAGCGTCAGCGAAGGAAAATGAAGCAAAGCAAGGGTTTATCGAACAAACCTATGACCAAAGGCGTTTTAGGCATGCTTTTAGTAAATCTAGAACTTCTTGTCGCTCGCGTGATATATATATATATTGGCCTGCTCGCTTAGCCCGCGGGGTGGCGTCATTCGAAGGCTAAAACAATGCGAACGCATTGTGACCAGCGATGTGTAACAACATCTGATGGTCTGGTCGGTCACGTGCGTATATATATAGAGATAGATAGATAGATAGATAGATAGATAGATAGATAGATAGATAGATAGATAGATAGATAGATAGATAGATAGATAGATAGATTATATTATATTATATTATATTATATTATATTATATATATTATAATGGAAGGTGAACGTGACTACGAAGTTTCGTCGACAGTGGCTCGTCTGACGAACTACTGCCGGCGAAACTCTGAAGTCGCAATCACTTAGCATTTCGTTTGAATAAAAAAAAATTACATTCTATTCACTTTAATGCTTTTTAAGGCATTCCACACGATACCCGAAACAGAATTTAACTAATTTTAGAATATAAATTCGTGGAAGCGACGATATCCAACTATAAAGCCAAACACGAAGGAAAAGGGCCGTGAAAATGAAACAGGCGCTGGCATAGCCTGTGTATGGGAAGAAGTTTGCTTCCAAACCACATAGTTCCAGAAAAAAAGTATGAAGTCACGTTACTGACTGTACCTCTCCCCTCTCCCCCCACCTAACTTGCATGCACTGGAGCAGCAGAATAAAACTTTCAGCGAAACAACATTCACTGAAGTCGCTAAAGTCCTGAAGCATAAAATAAAAGTCAACAATGCCTGTTGAGAAAGGTGCATTGTTTTAGGAAAATTATATGGTTGGAGCTGCTATTGCTATTACTGTTACTGCTTAACCCAGTGGTCCCAAACCACCAGGCCGCGGACCAGCAGTGGGTCGTGGGTCATTTAGTACCGGGCGCACAGAAAGAATAAATAAAAAATTTATTTTTATATTTTATTGACCATCTCAGTCTGTAGGACGTTTTTGCATTATATATGTATTATTATGCAATACATGAAAGCGCGTGGCTTAGTAATTACGATATCCAGCTCCCGATCGTAAAGTCGTGAGTTCGATTCCTAGCAGTGCGTCGTGCTCTTGAACAAGATACTTTATTTCACATTGTTCCAGTCCTTTCAGCTAGCAAAAATGATTTGTACATGTAATTCAAAGGGCCAGCTTTATCCGTGCATGTGTTTGTGGAGCCCTCAGCCACTTCCACGTTAATTTCTCAAGCCGGCTGTCCCGTTGATCGGATCAACTGGAACATTTTATATAAGTGGAATTTAAATAATGGTAAAGTATAAATTTATTATTTGTGGGAACGACGATAACCAAGTTTTTACTCTCTCATTTACCAAAACCAACCACGAAGAAAGAGACTTGGGAATGAAATAACAAGCAGTCGCAGACATGGCTGTGTGGTAAGAAGTTTGCTTCCCAACCACAAGGTTCCAGGTTCAGTCCCATTGATTGTCACATTGGACAAGTGTTTTCTACTATAACTTCGGGCCGATCAAAGCCTTGAGAGTGGATTTGGTTGACGGAAACTGAAATGTTTGACGGTCCTCACTGTATTTCTTTCCAGTTGTCTCATACGATCTCAGCCAATCACTTTTGTCCTTGACAATTGCGGGTATCTTTGTTTTGTCATTTACTTGTATTTCTTCATGCTCAATGGATTCCAACAATGTAAGTGGTCTTCCTATGTGTTTCTTTATCAGCCTTTTGGCGCTCAGCAAGTCCGTCCTGAACATACGATAGATTTTTCAGTACAAAGATACCGTGTCTGGTGTTAATGTAGGTATCGTTGTCCTCAAATGACGACTCATAAATTGTACCAGTTATTTACCAATTTGTACCATTTAAGTATTTCCCAAGTCTAACAGTGCCGGAAAGGAGGTCTTTGTTTTTCTAGCTTGTCCATTTGGTTGTGGTAATCATGGACTGGATGTGATATGGTGGCAGTCCAACGTTTTGTCAATGTTTTAAAATTCTTCAGATGATTGTGAAGCATTATCCAAAATCAGAATATCTGGTTTTCCATATCTATCAAAAAAAAAAAAGACTGATTCCAGCATATTTATGACAGTAAAAGTGATTTGATCTCTTAATTGCATTACCTGAACAAATTTGGAATAATAAATATAAAATCATCAGCATTGGTTGAGAATAAAGCAACATCAACCTTTGACCAAGGACCTTATAAGACAGTAAGTAATGGGTCATTAGTTCTGAATTTAACACATGTGGTACACTATACAACAGCCTCCAGTATTTTGTGGTTCATGCTAGGCCAAAACAGTGCATCTCAGGCTTTCTACTTACTTCTTATAATGCCTTGATGTGACTGGCAAAATTTGTCCCCTGCTTCACTTCTGAGCGATTCAGGGACGATTACTCTATTCCTTTTGAAAAGCAGTTGGTCGCGATAAACAATGTCATTCAAGAACTCCGAATAACTCTTGAGCACAATGTAGCGTTATCAGATTATCACTTGGACTGGTTGTTGTTTGAAATTAATGGAGACATTAAAAATTAAGCTGATAATGTTGGCTTCAAATTCTGGCACATGACCAGCAATTTCACAGATGATTACATCGACCCCAGTGTCCAACTAGTGCGTATTTTATCGACCCTGAAAGGATGAAATGTGAAGTCAACCTCGGTGGAATTTGAGCTCAGACGATAAAGACGGACGAAATACTGCTAAACATTTTGCCCGGCATGTGTGTGATTCTGCCAGTTCGCCGCTTTATAGTGAGCTGATAATATTAACATCTTGAAATTCATCTTAGACAGAATCTTAAGGCTCATTTAGATATTCATTAGAAACAGTTTCATCAACGATTAATGCTCTAGAAAGAGTATCATGTACATGTAAATCTTTCTCAGGTTGTACGTGATTCTGAGATGTCTTTGCATGAGTAAAATCCTTTTCCTTACTCGTTGTGCGAATAGACAAAAATTCTTCCGGAAAATCTATACTAATGGTTTTTGATCAGTTTCAACCAATACCGCCTTTATGTACACATACTTGTAGAACTGTCTACACCCAAAGACTATGACTAGCAGTACCTTCTCTAGTTGTGAGTAGCTGGGGTTTTTTTTTGGGGGGGGGGGGGATTACCGTTAATGTACGTGATGCATAGGTGATAGAATGATTATCTCATAATATTATGTTCCTAGACCATCTTTTGAGCTGTCTACAGAAAGTATGCTTGTTTTCTTGGCATCGGAATACTTTAGAACTGGAGCGTTTGTTATCAGATCTTTTACTTTATCAAAGCTCTTCCGGTGAATATAATTCCATGCAAATTCTCTATTATCTTTAGTAAGCTCATGTAATGGTGCTGAAACGTTACATAAATTAGAAATAAATTCAGCAATATACGTGGCCATTCCTATAAAACTAAGTAGAAAGGGTGCTGAAAAGTTCCTGGCTTTGGGTAAAAGAAAATACAAGAAGATCAGTTAATTATGATATTATCTAATATATCCCCCTCTCAGATTCACTCACTTATTGCAATGACCCTTCACTTTTCCTAAAACCTACAAAAGAACTCGGAAGGTTGGGCCTCCAACGAGGCCTGTCACGACACCCTTAAAGCCAGGAATTTTTCAGCACTTCCTTGTATATGTTGCTTGTTTGTGGGTTCTGGTATCTCAACAACTGCACTCAAACGCTCCAGGTTTGGCGAGTGAGTGACGAGTAAATATATGACCACCATATCTAACTTCGTCTTTGGTGATTTCTGCATTGTCAAGGTTTAGTTTAAGTCTTGCTTGATTAACACGATTATTGACTTGTTTCAATCTCCTGTCATGTTCTTTGTTGGAACTACCCCCACATCAATTCCTTCACAGTTAATTTCCATAGCTCGTTTTACTTTTCCTGAGCAGCACAAACCAAATAGTAAATGCAGGAAGCGACATCTGCCAAACAAAGATTTCATTTCACAGTTTTGAGCTTTCCTCTTCTAATTGCATAAGCCAGTAAATGTGTCATGCATCTAGTTTGGCGAATTAGGTTGCATTTCCTATCTGTGCAGCAACTTTTTCATGTATCATAGCTGGGTGATGTTTACGCATAATAACTTTGTTGAGGTCATTTGAATCAATGCAGATCCTTATCCTGTCGTGTTTTTGTACTGTGATCATTGAGTTGATCCATGCTATAAGCTCACGCTGTTGACAATGGTGTTAAGATGATCCATGAGATAAAGTTCAACTTTCTCTGAACTTGATCGCAAATAGCGTATTGAATTCTTTGTGGCAGTTATGACTGGCGTAGCATCAGGTTTTAACTTAACTGAGTGTAGACCGGATATTTTTCCAAGACCTTTATATAGATTTGGGTAATCTAGCAATGAGTTCACGGAGTTTACTTCAAGTCTTTTTAATAAATCTAATTTGCCTCATGCATCTTTTCTCATGATAAACGATGCTTCTGATCGACGACTTGAAATATATTTCATAACTTTGTTATGCTTACTGTTGCTTTTCAGTCGGAGATTAGTTGACTGTGATGGACCTGTGAAAAACGAGCGCTGTAAAAGTGCGCTGTTTGGAGTAATATTTCCTTATGATGCAGTATAAAGTTTGAAGTCAACGCTTTGTCTGTCTTCTACTGTAATGAGTTGCCTCCAGTCAGATGTTATAGCATTTCTTACATATCTAGGAATAAATATCAATACGAATCGATTTCCTGTGTTATTTCTGACACAACTTGCGATTGTTTAGAACCATTTGCAAAATGGTTTTACTTGCGGCATTTTGCACATTTTTTGCCATAAGCAAGACATTGTTTAGATGGATGGCTACCTTTACATCTACCATATGAATTGATACGGTTGTAGCGGTGATTCGAAACCTAACCGCTAGATACTCGATTAGATACCACGAGTGAACCACCATAGTTTCACACGATCGGTATATAAGCCGTCCAATCAGCGTGAGGTTGTGGCATGATATGTTTTTTTATAAAGGCTCTAAAATTTGACTTCTTGTCCCCTATAAAATCCGTTTGAGCGTTCAATTCGTCGCCGAGTGCTGAAGATGACTGACTGACTTACACGCCTTCACTCTTGTCAGGCAGACAGCCCGCCTCGGAGATTTGTACATATTACTTCGTGTGTTTTTGGACAGACTGCATGTTGTAACTCAGATAGATTTCTATATTTTCAGAGCGCTTTTCCTCTCCTCTCATGTGGCACTTATGAATACCGTTCATTGTAATTTGCTAACATATCTTTTTATATATTTATATCCGGCAATAAACATTAGAGTTAAATGTTCGTGGGTTTGCTTCAGTTATGCTAAACGTTACTTTCCCCTTACAATGAAATGTCCAGCAACGACACATTCTCCGCAACCCAACTCAAGCGACAAGCAAACCTCTCGCAACACGATCATTTCTTAGGCTTTTTCTTTGATCTTTTCTTGATTTTTTTTTTAGTTTTGTTTGGTGGGGGGGCATTTGTTTTTCTCGTTTACCAATAATATTTGTTTTGCGTCACGGTTGAGAATTAAGGGTCTTCTGTGATGCCTTTCACCAGTGTAGTGCTTATTTTAATAAGCTCTGAATTTATCCTTTTTTTATCCTGAAGCAGTAACTTTCGAGCATCTTTGTTTCGTATTCGTTCTTATCTCTGATTATATCACCCTGTAAATTCCCAAATATACAGCATTTATTTTTTAGTTTAATGTCTGAAATGAATCGAATTTCTCCGATAGTAACTGATTTCTGCTAAATAATGATTGCAGAGATATGTGATGTTTATTTAAGGGCGACAGTAATCTTGGAATTTCGTTTTAACAGCGGTAATCTTGTTTTTATCGTCTTGGCTTTCAAACTCAAATTAGTTGAATACCTATTGTACTTGGAACCCGGCAATGCGGAGATAAGTTGCATCCTGCACATTTCCTTAATTTTCTCTGACTCCTGCAGTTAGCGCATATGAATCATAATGCTCCCATACCTATCAGTTTTCATCTATATTTCTTTCAAAGTGCGTGATTTATTCGCGGTTTCAAACTCACATTGTTTAGACCGATTGAAGGCGGCGAGCTGGCAGAAACGTTCGCACGCCGGGCAAACTGCTTAGGGGTATTTCGTCCGCCGCTGCGTTCTGAGTTCAAATTCCGCCGAGGTCGACTTTGCCTTTCATCCTTTCGGGGTCGATAAATTAAGTACCAGTTACGCACTGGGGTCGATGGAATCGACTTAATCTGTTTGTCTGTCCTTGTTTGTCCCCTCTGTGTTTAGTCCCTTGTGGGTAGTAAAGAAATATTATTTAGACCGATTGTATCTGGTAGATTATGTCAGGATACTTTACTTTCAAACGATTTGCCCGCGCACTTTATGAGCACATAAATTAAATTCAGCAAAACAAATAAAATTGAAAGAGAGAATAACTATTTATCTCTGAGTGTGTCTTCTTTCTTTCGTAGCTGGAGATTACCATATTCTGACACCATATTTTGTTGTTATAACGACCCAGAAACTAGATTAGGATCTTTTCGGTTTGAACGGCAGTTTTTAACATAATTTTCACGTAACTAAACACTTTTAAACTTCGTATACTGGTAGAATGTATTTATAAAACATCTTTTTCTCTTTGCTTTATTGAGAAAATTCTATAGTTTGTAAGATATTTGTTGTTTTTTCTTCAATTTCTGCAATTTCAACCAATCACTGACGTCCATTGAGGTAAACAACTTTCTGTGCCGTATGAATACGTCCCTTGTTTAAGAAACAGATTGGATTCATTTACATTTGTGAAGAAAAAAAAGATGCCCTTCCCCTACCCCTAACCCTAACTAACCCTGACCCTAAAATAGATTGAAATGCAATAGATCGATACTAGGGTCATGACTATGGGTGACAATTTCATATGACACCGCTAGAAAAAAACTGCCATTCAAACCGAAAAGATCCCTAGATTATTATTATTATTATTATTATTATCATTATTATTATTATTATTATTGGTTAAGTGAAAAATAAGGAACAAGTAATCTTACAATTGAAAGGAAGTTATTCAATACTTTATGTTAATGATGAAGATTTTTGCGTCAGAAACGTGATGTTTATTGTCAGAACACAAAGCAAATTTTGGAAAACCAGAACTGAAACTTTTAGAATTTTATAAATTCATCGAATGTCTACAAATTTTCTGTGATATTTCCAGATGTTTGTATTAGTTTAAGAATGTATTTAGCAATCTCAGTTGCAGTGGCATCAATAGAAAGCTCCTTTAGGCAAAATCACAAATATTAAACACTTTTTAATGTCTACCATATCTCAAACTTGACTTGCTGATTTAGGAAGATTATGTAATGGAGTCAAGCAGTGCCAAAGAAATTGATATTGATAGTGTTGCTAACAATACATTATCATTCATCAGCATTGGACTAACGATTAAGGCAAATAAACACGTGCTAGGGTATCAGGGAAAGTGGGGAGCTAAAGCAATATTCAAAACGGTTTATATGATCAGAAATATAATTTTGAAGTGTTCATGGTGTCATTGTGAGGATCGTATGATCAAAGACTTTGCAATTCAAAAAAGTAGGGAAAAAATTTTCAAATATAAAGTGGAAGTATACAAAAATAAACATTATTTTCCATCTTACTGTTAATTTTGCTTCATTTTGAAAAATAAAAAATTATTTTATGGTTGATTATTATTTACATCTTGAATTACATATATATGAAAGCACCAAAATCTTTGTAAGTGCTTCAGGTCTCTATGAGTCTTGATCCAGCTCTGTCTCTCATCCCTTCATAGGAGTGAATAATTCATTCATTTTACAAGTAAAACAGCCAGACCCCAGTAAAAAGTTGAAGAATACCAAAGACTTATATGTTTGTTAGCTTTGTAAAATAATAAAATGGAAGGAGTTCCTTTTTTGTTTTTTTCCAGGTAGGGTGCTGTCAGATATTCATAGGTCCTTTGGCTTTTCCAAACCTGAAACACTAAAACTAATGAACTGACTTATCATCTGCTCTCATAGGTCTTGGTGATTTAATATTTGATTTAACTTCTCCAGTTTACATTGAGGCTCTGGAAACTTTTGAATAACAGCTTGCATGTGTTAAGGTAGTTTTAAGATTTATGAATCTTAAATTTGTGGTATTAAAAGCTTTGTTATCGGCTGGTGTATTGATTTGATGCATTTGTCCATACTCGTGTTAGTTCAGCTGGCTCATTAGGCATCTGCCATGACTCAAATTTACATTTACTAGTGTATGTCTGGGTGAATTGATTAGTGTCTTGTGTTATCAATGTTCAATGTTTGTAAGAAGTGATAATCAATTAATGAGAGCTGTGTGGTCACAATATTTCCTCAGAAATCTGTTTATATGGTAACACTACATAAACCATCTACTTTAATTATATTTAGGTCATGGTGTTGTATTTTGATTACCTGCCCTGTTTTGTTCTATTTGGGAGGATGGAGTCTAACTTGTTTCCAAATTGTATCTTATCACCAACTGAAAGTAGTAGAAATCAAGTGTGCTCTGCCCATTGCTCAGCATCTTTCATGTGTCAGTTACAGAGAGCAATTATAGAATTTCTTGCTTAGAGTTATATAAATGATATTTGTCTGGTGGTATTGGAATGAGATCTCATACTGGTAGACCAAAAATACATATTACTGCTGAGAGCTTTGACCTTTGACTCCCTGATTGGTGTACTTTGATATTGCAATATGGCATGTTGAAACAAATGAATGTTGGTGTCTTTGTTTTGGGTTATGCAACTAATAATCAAGTGTTTGATTGTTTAACACTGATTCTAATAAGACTACTGATAAAAATTAGTGGTGTACACCTGAGCTCTTTAGGCTCTTTGATTTTGCAAGTTGCAAGACAGCCTTTCTAGTGCTAGTGCTACATAAAAGCACCCAGTATACTCTGTAAAGTGATTGGCATTCGGAAGGCATCCAACAGTAGAAACCATGCCAAATCTGAAACATTAAAGTATAACACAGTCCTCTCACATGTTAGATCCTGTCAAACTGTCTAACTCAAGCCAGTATGAAAAGCAGGTGTAAAATAATGAAGTAATGCATATATCATATAATATGGCTAGGTTATTTATCAGCTTCTTATCCAAGAAGTCAAGCACTTTAGAATGCTAAAGCAGTTACAGTTATTTTTATAAGGAAAATTATTAATGTACAGCTTAACTGTTTACTTTAAGATTTGTTGAGAATATTGTTTCTTCAACTTACGGGTAAAAATTAATTCCATTTCATTTCCTGTTCTCCTGTGAACTACTGTACATAATGGATACAAGCTTAGAAATAACATTCCTTTAACTGAGAATCATTGCACTTTAATGAAACTTCTGGCCTAGAGTCCTGAGCAATTTTAAATGGTATTTGATTAACGGTCTTTGAATATAGTTCAAGTTTTTTCGAGTAAATGTATGTGTGGATATGTGCATGCACACACACACACGCACGCATGCATGCACGCACACACACACACACACGCATGCAAACACACACACACACAAACACTACCTGGTTGAAAACATGTGAAAGTTGGCAACAGGAAAGGCATCCAGCTGTTGAAAGTCTACCCCAACAAATTCAGACATGGGAAAGTGAATTTCAGGATGATGATGATGATGATAATATTTGTGCATTTGTGTGTGCGTGTATGTGCATTTGTGTGTGTGTGTTTGTGTAGTGTATGTGTATATGTGTGCATGTGAAAGAGAGGGGGAGAAAGAGAGAAGATGGAGAGGGAGCTATTTGTTTCTGGTAAAGTGTATAAAGTGTTGACCTACTGACAGACTGGATCAATGATTTCTCTCCTATCACTGAGACCTTCCTGTGTCTTTGACTCTTAATAAAAGTCATGCAACTTCCAGTGTCCCAGTAATTCTAATCTGAATGAAGAGAAACCTTGAAAATTCTATGAACTGAAGAAATGATAAGCTAGTTTCCTTTAAAAAATTTCAAAACACAGTCACTGCACATCTCAAAATGTGGTACCCTTAACACATCATCACACCCACATTGATTCTGATTAACACATGGCTAAAATCACTACATATGGCCTTAACTGTAATTACTAAAACATACTGAAGAACTTAGGAACTTCTAGCTGCTGTTTGGCCTTGTCTCTGATGATTGTTGGTATGCTGATAACAAATATACTAAATTGATAAAGTAATTAATGAAACAATTTTATCTGGGAAGGAGAGCAATGGAGGTGGTCTGCCCTGGATAGCATTTTTACAGGGGTAGTACTTTCAAGTCTGCTATGTACCCCTTTTTACCCTGTAAAAACTATTTGGTACCTAACTCATTAGGCAGATTGCAGAGACACACTGTGGAGGCAGAGCATTCAGGCAGACCACTGTAGGCACTCAGGTAGATGATCTCAGGCACCCAGGTAGACCATGTTGAGCAAGAGACAACTTTGGACACTCACACATGATGTACCACAGCCAGCTGACACATGGCATAGTTCTCTCCTCCTCCTGTAAAATATTATATCTACATCTTGCCAGCGCCGCCCCGACTGGCCTCCGTGCCGGTGGCACGTAAAAAGCACCAACCGTTCGTGGCCGTTGCCAGCCTCGCCTGGCCCCCGTGCCGGTGGCACATAGCACCATCCATTCGTGGCCATTGCCAGCCTCGCCTGGCCCCCGTGCCGGTGGCACGTAAAAGCACCATCCGTTCGTGGCCATTGCCAGCCTCGCCTGGCCCCCATGCCGGTGGCATGTAAAAATCACCATCCGTCCGTGGCCGTTTGCCAGCTCCGTCTGGCACCTGTGTGGGTGGCACGTAAAAAGCACCCACTACACTCACGGAGTGGTTGGCGTTAGGAAGGGCATCCAGCCATAGAAACACTGCCAGATCAGACTGGCCTGATGCAACCTTCTGGCTTCACAGACCCCAGTTGAACCGTCCAACCCATGCTAGCATGGAAAGCAGACGCTAAATGACGATGATGATGATGATGATCTTTCTTTTTCTTATTTCTTTATTGCCCACAAGGGGCTAAACATAGAGGGGACAAACAAGGACAGACAAACGGATTAAGTCGATTACATCGACCCCAGTGCATAATTGGTACTTAATTTATCGACCCTAAAAGGATGAAAGGCGAAGTCGACCCCGGCGGAATTTGAACTCAGAACGTAAAGACAGACAAAATACCTATTTCTTTAAAACCCACAAGGGGCTAAACACAGAGAGGACAAACAAGGACAGACAGACGGTTTAAGTCAATTATATCGACCCCAGTGCGTAACTGGTCCTTAATTTATCGACCCCGAAAGGATGAAAGGCAAAATCAACCTCGGTGGAATTTGAACTCAGAACATAACGGCAGACGAAATACCGCTAAGTATTTCGCCTGGCATGCTAACGTTTCTGCCAGCTCGCCGCATTTCTTTTTCTAGCTAGCCAACTCACTTATTCATGTCCATCAGTAAATATGTTAAAAGTTCGTAAGTTTGCTTCATTTATTATAAATGCAGTCAGATAGACCACATGACAATGGTCTTCTACAATACAACACACCTCAACAAGCAATCACTATTGGTGAGCAAGCAACCTCATGACAAATTCAAAGCCTTCCCCCAACCTAGTTACACCACTGCATAAAGATTAATATTCATTCTGAGAACCAGGAAATTCTTTGGTCACAAACCTAGGACCAAGTAAATCCTACACTAGTTTACTGATTGCATATCTGGAAGGGGTAAAAGAAAGGAAAGAAATAAAGCCACATGTCTGATAGATACATCTTCACTCATCAATACTCTATAAAATGGTTGGTGTTAGGAAGGGCATTCAGCTGTAGAAACCAAACCAAAACAGGCAATGAAACCTGGCACAGTCCCTGGCCTTGCCATGTCCTGTCAAACTGTCCAACCCATGCCAGCATGGAAAACCGACGTTAAATGATGATGATGATGATTTAACTCTAACTATTCCACAGTCAAAGAAGTCTTATAAAGTCTATGGATACTACTCTGCTACTTTAGTGGGGGTGAAAAATTACAAAAATGAAAATGCAAAGCCCAAAACTATAAATACTGTACAATTGATTTCTTTCCCAAAGTGTTGCATTTAGGGAGTTGGTGGGAAGATGGAGAGAAATGAAGTGTATGACATACATGCATTTCCCAAACCTATTAGCTTCATAAGTGAAATGAAATTGCTTTTATCTGGAATATAAAAAAAATCATACAGAGGAATCATCCCATTTCTCTTCTAAAGAGAAATAATTATATTTATTTTTGACAGGCATCAGACCTTAAATTATAGGCAAGGGGGTTAATGGGAAATGAAATATAAACACATTTCTACTTTAGAAATATCTTATTTCATGGATGAATGCTTATTGTTGAATACACACAGGACACACACACATACACATGCATGTACGCACAAGCACACACACACACACACCACATTAAGAATGCCTTTTGCAATATGGAAAACTCCAAATATACATAATACTATCTTAGGTTTACTTGCATGGAAAAAGTAATGTAAAAACAGTGATAAAGCAAAAAAAGTTGGTGAGATTATTATCCAACCCTCTGTATTATTAACAATCCTTCTTCTATACCCAAGTTGAACATTTAAATACACAACAGGATGGTAGCTGTGGTAAGGTTGAAATTCTTTGGTGCCTAAACCATTCACCTATTTATTTTTTTCTCCTTTCTTTCCATGGCTGCTACATACAACACTATTTAGCTGCCATTCTTCTGTTTCAGTTGCTATGTTTGTATTATTAGCTACCATGACACAATATTCCTTTCTGCAATAGGCACCAGGCATGAAATTTTGGGAGAAGGGGCTAGTCGGTTACATCGACCCTAGTGCTCAACTGGTACTTATTTCATCAACCCCAAAAGGATGAAAGGCAAAGTCGACCCTGGCTAGAATTTGATGGACAAATGCTGCTAAGCATTTTGCCCGGAATGCTAGCGATTCTGCCAGCTTGCCACCTACCATGATACAATATTGGTACCAAATCTTGACACAAGGCCAGCAATGTTGGAAGAGGGATAAGCTGGTTACATTGGCTTCAAATTTTGGCACAAGGCCAACAGTTTTAGGGAAGGGGCTAAATCAATTATATTGACTCCAGTGTATAACTGGTACATTTTTAGTAAGCTCAAAATAATGAAAGGTAAAGTCAACTGCATTGGTATTTGAACATAGAACAAAGTCAGAAGAAATGCTGCCTAATATTTTTCTCACATGGTAATGTCAGTACCAGCTTGCTACCTTACCATGACACAATACTGGTTTCAAATTTTGGCACAAGGTGAGCAATTTCAGGGATTACATCAATCCCAGAGTTCAGTAGGTACTTATTTTATCAACCCTGAAAAAATGAACGGCAAAGTCAACCTTGGTGGAATCTGAACTCAGGATGTAAAGATGGACAAAATGCCACTAAGTATTTTTCTCAGCGTGCTTACAATCCTGCTAACTCACTGCCCTTTACCATGACATAATACGCAGTAAGAAATAGCAGCTAAGTTTCTTTTAACTTACATGCTATCATCTTAAAAAAAGGAAGGAGATATGTGTATGGAGGATAATATAGTTCTGAATAAGAGCAGGCATGGCTGTGTAGTTAAGAAGTTTGCCCTACAACCATGTGGTTTCAAGTTCAGTCCCACTATGTGGCTCTTTGGGCAAATATTCTCTATGGTAAGTAAATTTGGTAGATGGAAACTGTGTGGATGCTCATTGCGTGTGTGTGTGTGTGTGTGTGTGTTTGTCATCTCACCACTACTAAACAACTGATATTGTCTTGTTTACATCCCTGTGACTTAACAGTTCAGAAAAAGAGATCGATAGAATACATACTTGGCTTAAAAAATAAGTACTGGGGTCGATCCATTTAACTAAAATTCTTCAAGGCAGTGCTCCAGCATGGCAACAGTCCAATGACTAAGAACAGGAAAAAACTGATTTTTATTAGATAAGCTTCATTGAAGCTTCAACAAAGATGGGATAGTTGTGACTGGAATGTCTTTGATCATAAGTCTGTCCCAAACTGGACTGACTTAGGGCTAAAACAACAACAACTACAACTGTATCACATATTTGTATCAGCTAGCAAGCATCCACTCAGCATTATCCCTCTGTATCTTCTGCCTTGTTGTCTCAGACACCATATTGTATCAGCTGCTATGCTTATATCAGCTGCCATTCGGTTATATAATATCACACAACTGTATTACAGCTATGTATCATATTCTATTCCCCTGTATCACTCTTTCTCTGTCTGTCTGTGCATCTGACTGTCTGTCTGTCTCTGTCTGTCTTTCACTCTCCCCCCTCTCTCTGTCTATCTAGCTAGCCAGCTATCTATCTATATCTCTGTCTGTCTATCTATCTATCTCTATCTATCTATCTCTATCTATCTATCTATCTATCTATCTATCTATCTATATCTATATCTCTATCTATCTATCTATCTATCTATCTGTCTATCTATCTATCTATATCTATATCTATCTATCTATCTATCTATCTATCTATCTATCTATCTATCTATCTATCTATCTATATCTCTGTCTATCTATCTATCTAGCTAGCTATCTATCTAGCTAGCTATCTATCTATCTATATCTCTGTCTATCTATCTATCTATCTATCTATCTATCTATCTAGCTAGCTAGCTAGCTATCAAGCTATATCTCTATCTATCTAGCTATATCTCTGTCTATCTATCTATCTATCTACCAATCAATCAATCAATCAATCAATCAATCAATTTGTTTATCTATCTCTATCTGTTGCCATAACCCAGTATCATACCTTTGTAAATAAAGGGTAAAGATACCCCCTTTAGTCATGAATGATCATGAGATTGCATCTAGAAAGTTACCCTCTGAGGCACAAGTCTGGGCAAGGTCATTTATGAAGACCAACAGTCAGCAATGCACATCAGTCTCCTCTCTCCACAACACCGATGTTATCCAAGGGAAAGGCAAAGGCAAAGGCTGATACAGCTGGGCACCAGTGACATCACAACATGAAATAAAAAATGTCTTGCTCAAAAACACAACACACTGTCTGGTCCAGGAATCGAACTCACTACCTCATGATTGTGAGTCCAATGCTCTAACCACTGAGTCATGCACCTTCACTTCTGTATATACAATCCTAATTTTATTAACAAATAGGCACAGACGTGGCTGTGTGGTTGAGAAGCTTGCTTCCCAACCATGTGTTCTCAGGTTCAGTCCTAATATTTATCTAAAGTACCACATGCTTTGGGCAAGTGTCTTCTTCTCTGAGTCTTTGCCAACTAAAAAGCCTTGAGAGTGAATTTGGTGTATATAAACTGAAAGAAGCTCATTGTATGTACATAACTATATGTATTGATACTTATGGCATCAGTTGCCTAATCTGTGTATCACGGAACTGTATTACACTTCTGTACCAGTTACTTTCACTGTGTATGACATATCCATCTGCAACACATCACTGTATCATGAGCCAACAAAGTGTGTCTTTGTATGGTTGCTTGATCTGGTAGAAATAGCTGCCAAATCTCTTTCATAATGCATTCTGCTGATTTTAAAAAGGGGGAAGAAAACACATTAGGTAGTGTAGTTGAAGATGGATTACATCTCAAGGAAAAAAAAATTTTGAAAATGGTTTACAGCTGGAAAGCTGGGGGCTAAACAACATCAATAGCAGCAGCAACAACAACAACAATCACCAGCACAACCATTGCCACCACCACTGCCACCACCAATACCACCACTGCTACCACCACTTCTACCACCACCACCACCACCATCATCATCATCATCATCATCATCAAAACAAAAAAAGGAGAGGATAGGTATGGCAAGACCTTTTTAACGAACAAGGGAGTGAGTCTCTATGTGGTTGCATGATCTGCTAGAAATAACTGCCAAATTTGTTTCATAATGCATCCTACTGGCTTTACATAGTAAAAAGAGTGAAAACAAGTCTGTAAAAAATTATCCAGGATAGTCATAGCAAGAACTTTTTGACCATAGATCTCCTGGATCAGAGCAGACCTAAAGTTAAATAACAAAACCATTGGTATCAACTTGTGTTCTACAAAATTGTATCATCCAACTGTATCATACTCCATTATATCAGAAAGCCATTAAAGGAATTTCTAGGTAGCCACACAACTTACTAGAAATAGCAGCAAAATTTCTCCCAAAATCACACATTGTTCTTTTGCTTTTTTTAAATTCACATCCCAATCACATGGTTTCAGGTTCAGTCCCGCTGTGTGGTATCTTGGGCAAATGTCTTCCACTATATACTCAGGTCAACCAGAACTTTATGAGTAGATTTGGTACATACTAATTGAAAGAAGCCTGTTGTGTGTGTGTGTGAGAGAGAATCATAAGCATGTCATACAAAGTGTTTAGAGGTATATCTTGTAGCTTTACATTCTGGGTTCAAATTCCGGCAAGGTCAACTTTCCCTTTCTTCCTTTCAGGGTTCAATAGAATAACATAGCACTGAGACTGATGTAAATTTTCAGGCCTTGTGACTATCATAGGAAGAATATATGTAGGTGCAGGCGTGGATGTGTGGTAAGTAGCTTGCTTACCAGCCACATGGTTCCAGGTTCAGTCCCACTACATGGCACCTTGGGTTAGTATCTTCTACTATAGCCTCGGGCTGACCAAAGCCTTGTAAATGGATTTGGTAGACAGAAACTGAAAGAAGCCCGTCGTACATGTGTGTATGTGTGTGTGTGCGTGTGTGTGTGTGTGTGTGTGTGTGTGTGTGTGTGTGTGTGTGTGTGTGTGTGTGCATGTGTGT
The DNA here is from genome assembly GCF_006345805.1 of Octopus sinensis. NCBI lineage: Eukaryota > Metazoa > Mollusca > Cephalopoda > Octopoda > Octopodidae > Octopus > Octopus sinensis. The sequence goes on along the minus strand of NC_043002.1, from coordinate 39,567,903 downwards.
TTGTGTGTCTATTTGTCCCTCTAACATCACTTGACAACTGATGTTGTTGTGTTTACGTCCCCATAATCTAGCGGTTCAGCAAAACAGACTGATAGGATAAGTACTAGGCTTACAAAGAATAAATCCTGGGGTTGATTTCTTCGACTAAAGGCGGTGCTCCAGCACGGCTGTAGCCAAATGACTGAAACAAATAAAAGAATAAAAGAATGTGTGTGTGTGTGTGTGTATACAGGCATACAGTATTTGCATAGTTGTGAGTATGTGTGTCTCCTTGTCTTGACACCGTATGATTGTTGTAAATGAGTGTCACTGTCATGCAAGCAGTATCATTCGTTTCCAATGTTCTGTAAAAACATGTCTGGCACTGAAGGAATATCACCTTGCTTGGAAACATGGTAGGATGGTTGGTAACAGGAAAGGAATCTGGCCATACAGAATCTGCTTTCAATGAACTCCACTCGACTCATGCAAGCATGGAAAAGTGGATGTTAAAGTAATGATGATAATGATGATGATGATGATAATGACGATGATGATGATGACAATGATGATGATGACGACAATGATGTTGATGATGATGAAACAGAGAAACTTAGGCCCTGCAAAAACAAAAAACAAAAAGAAAATCAAAATTCATCCCCTGCACACGTGTACACACACACACACACACACACACACACACACACTTTATAAATGACAAGACACAATAGAGTCTACATCCATCCATATAATGCTTCTTCATCTTCAGTGATGCTGGATGAATTAATGATGTTTTAAAACCATCTTAAGTTGATTAGCCCTTTAACATTCAGATTACTCTGTTAAATGTGAATGCTTATTTGATGATGTGATTGTTTATTTCTTTGAATGACATTATAGGGTAGGTGTGAGAGACTGGATCTGGCCAGTTTGAACTTAGAACACATAGAATATTTGGGCTGGACTTGGCTGGTTTAACCCTTTAGTGTTTAAACCGGCCATATCCGACTCAAATATTTTACATGTTTTATATTCAAACTGGCGATATCTAGCCTTTAAGCACCTACCCTACATTGAGACTCTAAAAATAAATAGTGACATTATTGAAACCTCAAAGCTATAAGATAATGCATGATTAATTCAAGTTGATGATGATGAATTTGAATGAAGAAGTATTACATTTAACAGAATAATTTAAACACTAAAGGGTTAAATGCTAAAGTCCAGCACCTTTTTCAATTCTCATAGGCTTTCCTGTATGAGAAAAGCTTCAATAGTTAATGTAGTCTGGAGCACACAATACCAGGAAAAATACAATCTGGTCACAGCTGCAATGCCTTTGGTCTTGTCTGCTGGATCAAGGTTTGACTAGAACAAAACAACAACAAACTGTATAACAGTTGTCATATCTATATTGTCATATATATGTATCAAGCTTCAATAACAGCTGACATACTTCTCTGTTACCTGCCATAACACTATATCAGTGGACATACCTATCTATGTCACACTTCTTATATTATTAATCTATGCTATCCAACAAAGGTGTATCTATACAATAGTTCGATCTGCTAGAAATAACAGCCAAATTTCCCTCTAACTGCACACTATCATCCAAAAAAACAATATACATATGAAAATTGATTGGATGATCTCAACTCAAATGCTTTTGATTATAGGCCTACTGGATCAAGGCTGACCTGTGGCCAAATAACACATATAACTTTGTATTATCCATCCATCCATTTTCTCCACCCACTATTCCTGCGGTCAGTTTGTTGACTAAAACCCTTCAAGGTGGTACCACTGCAATAACTTAGCCATTCAACAAAAGAGACCAATAGAATAAGTACCAGATTTTAAAAAAAGTACTAGGATCCATTTGTCTGACTAAAACCCTTCAAGATAATGCCCCAACATGGCCACAGTAACTTAGCAGTCCAACAAAAGGACCCAATAAAATAAATACCAGATTTATAAAAACAAAAAATCTGCACCAGGGTTGATTTATTTCACTAAAACTTTTCAAGATGGTACCCCAGCATGGCCACAGTAACTTAGCAGTTCAACAAGGAAGAGCAATAGAATAAGTACCAAATTTTTTTCAAAATCCAGTACTGAAGTCAATTTGTTTAACTCAAACCCTTCAAAGTGTTGCCCCAGCATGGCCGCAGTAACTCAGCAGTTCAACAAAAGAGACCAATAGAATAAGTACCAGATTTTTAAAACGATCAGTACCAGGGTCAATTTTTCTGACTAAAACCCTTCAAGGTAGTGTCCCAGCTTGGCCACAGTAACTTAGCAGTTCAACAAGAGAGACCAATATAATAAGTTCCAGATTAAAACACAGCACTGGGGTCAATTTGTTTGACTAAAACCCACAGTAACCTAGCAGTTCAGCAAAAGCAGCCAATAGAATAAGTACCAGATTATATTTTTAAAAAACCAATACTAGGATCCATTTGCCTGACTAAAACCCTTCAAGGAGATGCCCCAGCATGGCCGCAGTAACTTAGCAATTCAACAAGAAAGACCAATAGAATAAGTACCATATTTTTTTTTAAAAAAAAAAAGAAGAAATTAACCTAGTACTGGGGTTGATTTGTTTGACTAAAACCCTTCAAGGTGGTGCCCCAGCTTGGCCGCAATCCAATGACTGAAAAAAGTGCTAAAAAAATAAGATATACCATATCAAGTGAATAGGTTTCTATGTCATATATCTGTATGTTTGTTCCTTCTTGACCCATGCCTGGCTCATAACGGGCCGGTTTCCCGGTTTCCTTGGTGTAAAGATTCCCCACCTGGACAGGATGCCGGTCTGTCACAGGTGAGCTGCAAGATGCAGGAGGAAAGAGTGAGAGAAAGTTGTGGCGAAAGAGTCAGCAGAAGTTCACCATTACCTTCTGCCCGGAGCCGCGTGGAGCTTAGGTGTTTCGCTCGTAAACACACACATCATAGGGTCTGAGATTCGAACCCGCGACCCCTCGACCGTGAGTCTGCTACTCTAACCATTAGGCCATGTGCCTCCACTATACATGTGTATCTTGCTGTAATACTTATTTCTTTATTGCCCACAACGGGCTAAACATAGAGGGGACAAACAAGGACAGACAAAGGGCTTAAGTCGATGACATCGACCCCAGTGCGTAACTGGTACTTAATTTATCGACCCCGAAAGGATGAAAGGCAAAGTCGACCTCGGCACAATTTGAACTCAGAATGTAACAG
>NC_043002.1:39552196-39562196 GCF_006345805.1 Octopus sinensis | reverse complement strand
TGACTGAAACAAGTAAAAGAATAAAAGAAAAAAGACAACGAATATGTAATTTCATTTAATTAGTCAAGTAACTAAAGTCCCTTAAGGGATGCGACTGTCCTAGTACACTGGTTTATACCAGCATTCAGAGAAAACCAATTACATTAGTTTATCACCAAAATGTATAGGTACTTAAATAAGCCTTTTTAAATAAGAAAATGAAGAAAATAAATAAAAATTTATGTACAGATGTTTTTATTTAAAGACATTCAAATAAATAACTTCCTCATGAAATTTTCCCTGAGGATATACCCAATTCACTGGTTTCGAATATGGAATTTTATTTCTGAAATTAAAGAATTGCGCATGGAAACAGCTGTAGGTAGGAGTTTCTATGCATTAAATGAAAACATCTGTACATAAATTTTTATCCATTGTCTTCATTTTCTTATTTATAAAGGTATATATATATATATATATATATAGCAAGAGAGACAGAGACAGAGATAGATAGATAGATAGATAGATAGATAGATAGATAGATAGATAGATAGATAGATAGATAGATTAGATGGATAGATTAGATGGATAGATTAGATAGATAGATTAGATAGATAAATTAGTTGGATAGATAGATAGATAGATAGATATATAGATAGATAGATAGAGAGAGAGAGAGAAGAGAGAGATAGATTAGATGGATAGATTAGATAGATAAATTAGATGGATATATATATATATATATATATATATATATATAGATAGATAGATAGATAGATAGATAGATAGATAGATAGATAGATAGATAGATAGATAGATAGATAGATAGATTAGTTAGGATAGATAGCTAGCTAGATAGATAGATTAGTTAGGATAGATAGCTAGATAGATAGATATATAGATTAAATAGATAGATAGATAGATTAGATGGATAGATAGATAGATAGATAGATAGATAGATAGATAGATAGATAGATAGATAGATAGATAGATAGATTAGATGGGTAGATAGATTAGAGAGATAGATTAGATGGGTAGATAGATAGATAGATAGATAGATAGATAGATAGATAGATAGATAGATAGATAGATAGATAGATAGATAGATAGATAGCTAATGAGAATAAGTGAGCAGACCAGCCAGATCTGGATTGGAAGCATTTGTGGATGGCTAACTGAGAGAAGTAGAGGCTATTGTGGAAGGGAAAGAGGCAAATAAAAAAAAACTGTAAATGGTTGAGCTAGTGATTGGAGACTGTAGTTGGCAGAAACCATTGCTATTTTGGTAAGTTTTTGTGATCTTTTGGATGTGTTCTGGAATGCCTGCTGCGTGCTAGCAGAGCTGTTCCAAGCATATGAGTTATACTACAATGTGAGTCTTGCTTGAGAATTGTGTAGAGGCTCAAGTAGATCCCAATTTGTAGGGAAATAAAATTTTTTTAAATTTCTTTATCTGCCTTTGTGTATTTCTAGGATGGGAAGTGTGGTTGGTGTCATGAAGAATCTCCGGAAACTTGTTTAAATTTGCTAAAACATGAAACTTTATCTCTCTCTCTCTCTGTCTCTCTCTCTCTCTCTCTGTCTCTTTCTCTCTCTCTCTCTCTCTCTCTCTCTTCTCTCTCTCTCTCTCTCTCTCTCTCTCTCTCTCTCTCTCTCTCTCTTCTCTTTGAATACAAGCATTTGTATGCATGCAGTATGTGTGTATGCATTGCATGATATAATGTTAACTTACCATTTTAATCAAGGTCAAATGTTTAGTAGCATATCATTATTACTACCATTGTCATTGTCACTGCTACCACCACCACCACCCACAACCACCACCAAAACTACCACCACCACCTACATCACCACCACCACCACCACCATCATCTCATTTAACAAGGTCAGATATGATATGATATCCAAAATGGTTATTATAATAGTACAACTTATGAACTCTTGAAATGCGAACCTATTCTATTTTCTGTTGAAAACCAATAATTCAAATGATTTAGCCATTTAGACCCTGGGCACAAGAATATATATGTACACACACACACACACAAACATGCACATGCACACACACACACACACACATAAATGTATGTGTCTGCCTGTATATGATGTGTATATATACTTATAAATACACAGACACACACATACATACATACATACATATGTGTGTGCGTGTGTGTGTGTGTGTGTGGTGTGTATTCATATGTAAATTATATAATGTGCTGTCTATTCCTTTCCCCACCTCTGTCCTATGGTGAAGAACAATTTAAGCATTATCATTATTTCCTATGGAACTAATCTTCCCTGGCTGCTGTTGCTGCTGTTGCTGCTGCTGCTGCCAATATTAAATCAATAAATTGCTAAAAACTCTCTTGTATCTAGGAAACAGGCCTGGCATCAAAAGAGCCAAGGGAGAATATGGCAAAGACTAAGATACTGGTAAATGTAGCGATGACCTCTTACAGTCCAACAGCAGCAACAATGATGGGGTCTTTTTTTTTTTACAGGAGGAGTTAAAGTTTTTTTTTTTTTTTTCTGAAATTTTTAATTACAAAACTGGCTAAATTAAGTTGAGTTTGAGTTCACTGCAGATTATTATGGACTGAGAAAAACTACTGATGATGAAGAGAAGATTGGAATTAATATGAAGTAGTACTGATATTTTTCCTTTTTTTGTTAAATCATTTTATAATATTTTATATCAATTTTTTTTAATGCTATTATGAGTGGAATAAGGTTGGACAAATTTTCAATATTTGCATAAAAATTGTTCAAATATATTTCTGTAGTAACTTGAATGTGTCAACTTTTGCCAAACAATCAAGTGGTGAGTTATTGTTGTGATTACTGTTGTTGTTACTTTGCCTCATGTTAACCCTGATAGGCAGAACTATGATCAAAAGCACATAAGTCATGACTATTCTGTCATTTTTTGGTATGTATCTAGGTCAATGTTATTGCAAAATGTCTTTCTTACTTTAATGATGAAAGTGTGTAATCTGAGGGAATGTAGCAACTATTTCTTGCAGGTTGAGTGATTGCATAGAGCAGAGGTTCTCAACCATTTTTTACTCATGGACCCCTACTATTTTATTTTGGTGGAGGCACATGGCCTAGTGGTTCAAGCAGCCGACTCACGGTCAAAGGATCGCGGGTTCGAATCTCAGACTGGGCGAAGTGTGTGTTTATGAGCAAAACACCTAAGCTCCACGAGGCTCCAGCAGAAGATAATGGCGAACTTCTGCTGACTCTTTCACCACAACTTTCTCTCACTCCCTCCTCTTGCATCTTGCAGCTCACCTGCGATGGACCGACGTCCCGTCCAGGTGGGGAAGCTATACACCAAGGAAACCGGGAAACCAGCCCTTATGAGCCAGGCATGGCTTGAGAAGGAGGAACTATTTTATTTTGGTGGACCCCCATAGCCATGTGATGCTTAAAAACTAGTTTTATAGATACTTTTTTCAAAATTCCTATTCTATTTTTCACACATTAACTTGTGTAGGGTGAACTAGGTAGAATGTTAGAGAAAGAAACCTACCTGTTTCTTGCAATACATGCCAATATATGCATTTAAAGCAAAATGTTTTCAGGGACCCATAGAATACTATTGTGGATTTCCAACTTACTATTTTGTTGTGTGGACCCACCAAAACTCTTATATGAACCCTTAAGGGCTATATGGATCCTGAATGAGAACCACTGGCATAGAGTCTCATTCATTGACTTATTAGTTCAGTCGTCAGTCATCAGTGCCTTCCCTTTATCCCAGGGGAGATTTGCCAAGGGTCTGTAGTTCCCTCTGTGTTGTGCTGCATGCATACAATCAGCCAGGTTCTTGTTTCCAGTCCATTCTTTCATGCTGCCAGTCCACAAACATCATTACTGGTTTCTTGTTCTCTTCCTCTTTGTACTCACTGTCAGGGTAGTCTTGGGTATTGTATGTTCAAAATATGACCAAAAATATGATAGCTTTGTAGGCTTTGGAGTTTCAGCTTTTCCACAATTGCAGCTTTTGTTATCTTGTCCTTTCAATTTATTCTGCTCAATCTGTGAAAGATTCCCATCTCAAATTTTGAAGATGCATCTGAGCTGAGCAAAAGGATAAACCTTTAAATTTATAAATTAATACATATATATAACATATAACCCTTTTGATAACAAACCACCTGAGACTAATCGTTGGTTGCATGATATCAACTTCCTATTTTATATTAAAGCCTACCATTGAAACTTTATGTTAATCTAAGTTCCAAACATTAGCTTAATAATGGCAAAGTTATTTTACTACATTCTGTATTATTTCAAAATTAATGGAGACAAATGCAGCATGTTTCAAGAGGAATATAGTAACAAAAGGGTTAAATTATCATTTTGGTCTTATGGCTTAAATCACTTTTTTTCCTCAAACAGATTTTTGGAGACTTTGTCACTTGGCAGTTTCAAATATGAAAGAGGACTGAGGAGAAAATCTTGCCTGTGAGCAAAGTGTTTCCTACATGGCACAGACACTTCTTTGTTAACTTGTTAGGATAGTTACTTCAGTAACATGACCTGGGAGGGGAGAAATCATAGTTGGTAGTTGGGGAGAGGGTTCCACCCTGAGCAACTCTTTTATGGGAGTGACACTTTTGGGTCTGCTGTATAAACCTGTTTATGGAGCCAGGGCTGCTAAGGCAGAAAACTCAAAGTGCCACACACTCTAGCTATACACTGAGATACTTGAAAGGGTATTGCTGGTATGTGTTAGTATGGGTTAGATTGGAAATTTAAAAACAAAACCCTAAAAAAATGTAAATTGGAATGTTATATGATGAATTAGAGCAGGACTCATTATCGCTTGTATTTTCCAAAATCTTGTCAGCTTCCTGGTTAGCTTTTGCTAATTCTGGGAATGTGGACATTTGCCATTGTTTTCAACTAGCTAGACGTAAAGTCGGCAATTTAATTGCTAAACAGGAAATTCTCACTGCCAGCCATGACTTATACACTGATTACCATCGATAGTTTCTATGAATGCTATTAACTATAATTTTCTGGTTTTCTTTTTATTATTTTTAATGTCTTGCTATTTTGGCCCTCATAGCACTCCTGCATATATATATCTGATACTGACCAATCAAGAATGAAGTTGTTTTAATAAAACTGTCATCATCATCAATGTTTTAATATCCGGCTTATTTTTTTTGTTTTTTGTTTTTTTGCTCAGAGTGGCAAGGGTTGGCAGGGGTCTATGCCATACAGCATATTGCCACACATTTCACATTGTACTCATTTCAATGTTTTATCAACTTGTCAGGTCAATAAGGCACTGCAATCCAGAGATCTAATCTCACTGCTCTCCTTACATTTTTATTCTTCCTTTTTCATTAACAACAAAATAACTCTTTTTTCCACTCAACATATTATCTTCTATTCACAAAACCATATAACCTGCTTATTGGTTCATCAATCCAGTAAAAAAATATCATTTTAAACAATAACAGGCAGACCTCGTTGCTTTGCCGACCTTCCGTTGCCTAGAAAATATATTTTAATTAGAGTAAAAAAAACTCTTGATAAATACTCTGAAATTATTCTTCAGTTGTTCACCCTCTTTTTTCTATCCTTTTATTTATTTATTTATTATCATCATCATTGTCATTATTATTATTATTATTATTATTATTATTATTATTATTATTATTATTATTATTATTATATTTTTATAATTCAATTAATTGATTCTTGTTTCTCTCAATATGATATTAATATATCTTGCACCAATTTGGACATCAAACGGAAGTTAAGAGAAAAAAGCAAAAAATTATTTTTGGTGATTCAGAATATTATTTACAAAAACCTGAGATAACACAATCAATCCAAACACTTTGCTTAAACTGAACAGTACCTAGGAACCACTCTCACATTGGCAGAGAGGTAGGTGCAAGCTTTCCTATGTTCTCTCCTCTTCTTCCTACTCCTCCACCTGTTTTTTTTCTTCCTCCTCATCCCCCTCCTGTTTCTTTTCCTCATCCTCCTGCTTCTTTTCCTCTTCCTCCTCTTCCTCCTGTTTCTTTTCCTCATCCTCCTGCTTCTTTTCCTCCTCCTCCTCTTCCTCCTGTTTATTTTCCTCCTCCTTCTCTTCCTCCTACTTCTCTTCCTCTTCTTCCTCCTTTTCTTTTCTGCCTTCTCCTCTTCCTCCTACTTCTCTTCCTCTTCTTCCTCCTTTTCTTTTCTGCCTTCTCCTCTTCCTCTTTTTCTTCCTTTTCTTCCACCTTTCCTCCTCCATCTCCTCTCCTTTTCCTCTTCCCCTTTCTCCCCTCTTCTTCTCCTTGCTCCCTCCTCCTCCCCTCTTCCTTCTCCTCTTCCTCCACTATCCTTTCTCCTCCCTGCCTTTCCTTTGTCCTCTTCTTCTCTTCCCCCTCTTCCTCCTCCTCCTCTTTCTACCACTACCAAAACCACCAACAAGTACAACAATAACAAATGTTCCGAAAATTAATTATTTGAGATAAAAATTCATACAGCAATACACAGTATATTAAAGACTCGGATCCTTTGAAGTTTTACTGTAATTTAAAACAACCATTTAGGCACACACATACCGCAACCTCTCACCCATCCACCCACGCACACACGTACATTTATATATTATCACATAAATATATATGTATATCTATGGCGCAATAGATAAGGTGGATATTACAGGTTTGTGTCCTGCTAGAGGATGGTAGTACCCTGCCATGGGCATAGCTTGCAAGATGAAACAGGTAAAGGAATGTGTGTGTGTGTGTGTGTGTGTGTGGTGTGTGTGTGTGTGTGTATACATAGTCCACTCTGTTGCTTGGTTGGTGTTAGGAAGTGCATCCAGCCATAAAAACCCTGCCGAAACAGACACAGAAGTCAAATGCAGGCTTCTGGCTGGCCTGCTCCTATCAAACTGTCCAACCCATGTCAGCATGGAAGGCAGACATTAAATGATTATGATGATTATGATGATGAGGATGATAATGAAGATGATATATACACAGGGTGTAGTGAATAGACTGTTGTCTAAATTATGCAAAAATGGAAAATTACACTGACATCTCATTTTAACAAATATATTTACCAAAATTACATAAAAATATCTTGAAATACTAACGAGTAAATTTATTCAATAAATTGGTTTCAACCACGGCCTCCAGATGGCTTCAGAATCTCTTGCAACTCTTTTGAAAAGTCTCTTTGTTTAAGTCTGTGAATGCCTCCATAATCCTTGCCTTCAGTTCATATTTGCTGTTACAAGGAGTTTTGTTGGTCTCTTGTTCAACTGCAACCCACACATAATAATCAAGGGGTTGCAGCCAGAGGAGTTAGGTGGCCAGATATTAGGATGTGGTGACAGGAATTGTCTGACAACAATGACTGGGTCCTCTTACTTGTGTGGCATGATGTAGCGTCCTGTTGCCAGACATAGGATCTTCTAGCAGCCACCCTCTTGACCCAGGGCAACACTACCTCCTCCAGGCACTTGATGTAGGCTTTTGTGTTGAGTCTGAGGCTGTGTGGGAAGATGAATGAAGGCATAACGTCACCATCACTAGTGATCACTCCAAACATTATAATGTTGGCTGGATGTTTGATTTTTATCACTCTTGGTACACATCCTCAGATTTCACTGTCTTCAGATTGACATCCAAACACTCTGAAATGTTTGTGTTGGAGCTTCTGACACAAATGCCAAGCAGTACAGCATGTCATTTCCAAATTTCTGGCAGAGTAAATTGTGTCATGGTGATGTTTTTCTCACAGAGAGTGCCCAACTGGCCCTACTATACTGTGTAGTCAACAAAATCAAAAACAAACAATGTGCATGCACGAAATTAAAATTATAAAATGGTGACAATTTACTCACTGCACCCTGTATATACCATCATCATCAACATTTAACGTCCATTGTCCATGCTGGCATGGGTTAGATGGTTCGATCAGGATTAGCAAGTTGAGGAGCTGCACCAGATCTAGGGACACAGAGAACTTTACTTCCCTGTCTTGTTTTCTCTGGAGGCTCTGTGACCTCTGAGACAAAACACCCAGCATCAAGTGGACTATTGTTAACTGATCGCAATCAACTGCCAGCTCTGCCTCTGCAAAAAACTGCATATCCTCCAACAGCCCGCTGTATCCATCAACAAGAAACACGATTTATCTTATTGCTGTCACAAGAGGCATGCCCTTCTGGCAAATTTCGAACCTCTGACTACCGACAAACCGGTATCAGCTGCACCAAGGTCACCACCACCAACTAACTCCATGAGCAGGACTGCCAATTACCAATTCCCAATGCTTACCAAAACCCAATGCTTACAAATCCCCAATGCTTACCAATTCCCAATGCTTACCAATCCTCAATGCTTGTTATGCACATGTATACTCATGCATGCACATGTGTGTGTGCACATGCATGCATGTGTGCATGCACACTAGTATGCATGTGTACATGCATGTGTACATGCATGCACACATATATACATATGTACATACAAATGAATATGCATGTGTGTACATGTGTATTGCATGTGTGTATGCACATGTATGCATGTGTGTGCATGCATGCATATTCATTCATATATGTGTCTATGTGAGTGAGTGTGTGTGTGTGTGTACCTGTGTGTGTGTATGTGGGTGAGTGTATGTGCAGCCCATATACAGATGTGCGCACTAGAATCAATACAGACATGCATGCAAAACCATATGAATGCAGTATTTTCCAACTAACTGTTACCAATATACCAACATCAAACCACAACACTGTATAACCTCCCGCGACCAATCGCAGCCCACCTTACAGTAATAGCAACCAGCTATTCATATTCAAAATGGCTGAAGACTAGCATCACACTTGAAACTCAGAATACCAATGAATTTGAATCAAACTGTTTTGATCCAATACATGTAACTCCTAATAAATTTGTTCAGTGCCCTTCTTTCGTTTATCCACTCACTCGTGTATATTATATATATTTGTATATATATATTATTTAGCTATTTACATCTGGAGAGTCAGTCTAAACAGACTGAAGGGGGTCTCCTCCATATATATTTTTCTCCCTCTCTCTTTCTCTCTCTCCCTCTCTTCGTCTCTCTCTCCCTCTCTTCGTCTCTCTCTCTCTCTGCTGGCTGATTGGTGTTAGGAAGGGCGTTGAGCTATAAAAACCTACCAAAACAGACACAGAAGTCTGGTGCAGGCTCCTGTCACACCATCCAACCCATACCAGCATGGAAGGCGGACATTAAACAATGATGATGATGATCATCATCATTTTATGTGTCTAACACACGTGGACATGCCTACAAAGTCAGAAAACAACACAGCTCCCATGACTTTCGGAAACATTTCTTCACGCTCAGAGTTGCTGAAGCATGGAATAAACTGCCTTTGTCAGTTGTTTACTGCCATGCCACTGCATCCTTTAAGGCCCTCATGCTTTCCGAAATCCGTCGAAACTACACCTGATTATATATACACTTTAGATGAGTTGTAGTGCACCTGAGCACTGTACACAATGTTTATTATTATTATTATTATTATTATACATACATACATATGCGTATACATGCAATGGGCTTATTTCAGTTTCTGTCAACCAAATCCACTCACATGGTGCCACAGTGAGATTGAACCCAAAATCATATGGTTGAGAAATAAACTTCTAAACTATATAGCAAGGCTAGTGCTTCTCACATCTGTCCATTTAAAATATGAAAAGATTCTTCTTTGTGTGCCCTGCCTACATGTCCTGGCAAACATGTCCTCTATTCATCACATATATGACTTAGGAAGCTATTGGATTGGTTTCTCTGTAACCAACTAGCAAGTTCATCAAATATCTTCTCTCACCTACTATCTTCATCTCAAGGCTTTGACCTCTCATATGATGTCCACTGAAAATATTCTGTTGCCTCCTTATGCTGTTACAAAAATTTCGAATGATTTCTGCTCATCAAAGGCTTTTGACATTTCTTATTCTATTCATACCGGATATCTTCAGCATTCAACATT
>NC_043002.1:39532196-39547196 GCF_006345805.1 Octopus sinensis | reverse complement strand
TATATATATATATATATATATATATATATATGTATATATGTATATATATATACATGTATGTATGTATGTATGTATGTATGTATGTATGTATGCATGTATGTATGTATGTATGTATATATGTATATGTATCCTGTTATTCTGCACTGGCTACAAGACACTGGTATCTATCAGAAAATCACTGTTGCTATGACTGAAATCGTATAATTTACTGATTCCCAATTAATGAAATGGTGTTTTCTTGCCTATGCTCCAGTGATCCTATTTCATGAATACAATTGTATTTGTGTCAGAGTCATATAAATATCAAATACATAGATAAAGACATATGTGGGCGTGTTTGAATGTGTTTGTTTGTTTGAATATGTATGTATATATGCATGTGTGTGTGTGTGTGGTGTGTGTGTGTGTGTGTGTGTGTGTGTGGTGTGTGTGTGTGTTTGTGTGTGTGTATGGAATTTTGTCAGAGAACAGGTTGAGGTTTCAAAGCGACAAAAATACCTTGACACAAATTAAATTTAAATGTTGAAGTAAATCTAACAGTTTTTGTGTGTTTTTTAAATGGCTTATAAACACCTGCAATGCTGCAATTGTATATATATATTCTTTTATTCTTTTACTTGTTTCAGTCATTTGACTGTGGCCATGCTGGAGCACTGCCTTTTATTTGTACAAATTGACCATAGGAGTTCATCTTTGCAAACCTGGTGCTTATTCTATTGATCACTTCTGTTGAACTGCTAAGTGACAGGAACATAAACACACCTACATCAGTTGTTAAGCGATGGTAGTGGTGCCAAACACAGACACAAGCACACACACATAAATATATACATATGTATATATATATATATATGAGTTCAGTAAAAATTTAGATTCAGATGAATACGGTACTTAAGTTGAGGCACCAGAATTTAGTACAGTATTATCCATACAATTTCAAAGTATGGTGATTAAAATCAAAATAAGCAACAAGGCTATCCAGAGGTAATGCAGTACGATTGTTTCATGCGACTCCATTTAATTGAACAATGCAATCATTACATCAATTTAAAACATGCAGCTGAAGATTGCTCTACATTTTAAATTGATGTAATGATTGCATTGTTCAATTAAATCGCTTGACAACTGGTGTTGGGGTGTTTATGTTCCTATAACTTAATGGTTCAAGAAAAGAGATTGATAGAATTAGTACCAGGCTTTAAAAAAATATGTACAGAGTTCAATTTAAGTAAAAGATAATATATATAATATATGTATATATATTATCTTTTACTTGCTCCAGTCATTAGGTGGCACCACCTTGAAGAACTTTTAGTCAGATAAATTGAACTCTGTACATATTTTATTAAAGCCTGGTACTAATTCTATCAATCTCCTTTCTTGAACCACTAAGTTATGGGAACATAAACACACCAACACCAGTTGTCAAGCGATGGTGACAGACAAACACAGACAAAAAGACACACACTTACATGCACACACACACACACACACACACACACACACACACACACACACACACACACAGATATATATAAATTATAAATGGCAATTTCTTTCTGTCTGTCTGTTACCATCATAGTGCCTAAACCACTAAACAACCAAATGAAACTTTGCATACATGCTACAGTTCAATTATAGGCTAAATGGGAAAATTATATGACAAAATGAGAAGGTTGCAAATGAGAAGGTTGCAAAAAGTACAAGTCTAAGGGAAAGGTAGTAGCAGAGAGTGGGTGACTTATATCAGTGAAGGTGAGAACAGCAGTAAGAATGGGATGATAACGTTAATTCAGCTATCATATACATATGACGCTGTATACATACTTTTGTAAATACATATACATATATAACACACACATAGAAGGTGGTTGTGAGGAATAAATAGCTTTAAGTAGGGATAAGGTACATGGCTTTTCTGCTGTCAACCTCAAAGAAACACTCACACACAGACACATACACATACATACATACATACATATATATACATATGTACATACATACATACATACATATGTCTACTATACACCATTTTAAAATCGTGATTACCTGTGTGTACATTTGTAAATGTGTGTGTGATGTCCTATAACTTTCTCTCTCTCTTCTTTTGTTGGGTATTCCCTGTTGCTGTCACATATTATGATATTCTAAAATTACGTCAAAATTTTCAAATTTGGTATATTGAAATAATTCTATACATTAAATCTGATTTTGTTATTTATTTGTTCCAGAAAAATTGCAGAAAAATGTTACTGCGGTTTAAAATTTAATCGATTTTACCTAATCAGAAAACAGAATTTGGAAGCTGGCATTTTCTGCATGATAGCTGTCTATCACGAAATGAAAGCACAATCATTAGGAGGAGGAGTTTTTTATTAAACAAAAGCAAAGCATTACAATGACCAAAGTTGTATGAACTTCTGAAGTTTTAATGAATAAAGTCATGTGAAACAGTCAAACAGACATGTAAATAATTTGAAAAGATAAAAATTCCTCAACAAAGATTTTGGCGAAAAATTGCACAAATCTGTCCTAATCAACGGGCCTATCTGTTGAGGAAGGCATGCTCTGACATGGAATGAATAAAAATTTATATAAGACATTTTATTGTAAAAATTGCCTGGCAATGACGGGCTATTCAGCGAGTATATCATCATCATCATTTAATGTCCGCTTTCCATGCTAGCATGGGTTGGACGATTTGACTGAGGTCTGGCAAACCAGACTCCAATCTGATCTGGCAGAGTTTCTACAGCTGGATGCCCTTCCTAACGCCAACCACTCTGAGAGTGTAGTGGGTGCTTTTACATGTCACCGGTATGAGGGCTAGTTTGGTGGTACTGGCAACGGCCACGCCCAAATGGTGCTTTTTACGTGCCACCTGCACAGGAGCCAGTCCAGCAGCACTGGCGACGACCTCACTTGAATATTTCACATGCCACCGGCACAAGTGCTAGTAAGGTGACACGGTAACGATCACACTTGAATGGTGTGCTTAACGTGCCATCGGCACGAAGGCCAGCTTGTTGCTCTGGCAACGATCTCACTCGTATGGTACTCTTAGCGCTCCACTAGCAACGGATGCCAGTCACCGAATTTGATTTCGACTTCGATTTCACTTGCCTCAACTGGTCTTCCCAAGCAGAGTTTAGTGTCCAATGAAGAAAAGGCACGCACAAGTGGACTGGTTACACCCCTAGCATAGGGGTGTATATATATATATGTATGTATATATATATATATGTATAAAACTTATATATAAAATGTACAAAAGGGAACAAGAACGCAAACTACACAAAGAGACGACACAAAAAAACAGACAGGTCATTCGAAGCCTCTAATCTTCAGTCAGGAACCGGATCATCTTAGCAATTTCGGCTGATTAATCTTGATATCGCTCCGATCCGGCCAACCCCAAGGAAAAACTAAGCTCCGAGCATTAGATTTCTTGGAAAAAGGATCGAATGTATACGAAACAAAGACAGAAAACTGGACGATGCCACACGAATATAAATACAAGAAACAAAAAATAAAAATAAAAAACAAGAATAGTAATAACAGGACAGCGGGAGTCTTACGACTTCAGATAATTTAACTTATCTTGGCTGGCGTATTTTGAAAAAATGCCTTTGCGGCAGACGGAGACAACAGTGTTAACATGGCAGCGGTCAAAGGCGAAAAGACCAGTTGAACAGCAGTCACGTGACAGGAGGGAAGAAGAGAGAGAAAAAAAGGTTGGGGGCAAGGAATCAAAGAGAGAGAGAAAGAAAGGGACAACAATGGTGCAAAGTAATATATATATATATATATAATATATATATATATATGTACACTTCTATATTTAAGAGATGAGGAATTATGTACACTATTTACATTTGATGGATATTTGCCCTCATCTGGTTTGCTGTTAACACAACGTTTCAGCTGATATACCCTCCAGCATTCATCAGGTGTCTTGGGGAAATTTTGAACCTGAGTTGTCATTCCTAAGGTATTTTTTGATGTTGTTGTTATTGTTATTATTATTATTATTATTATTATATTATTATTAATCGAACTCAGAAACTTGGGGTTAGTAGCTCGCGCTCTTAACCACTATGCCCATGGGCATATGGCATAGTGGTTAAGAGTGCAGGCTACTAACCCCAAGATTTCGAGTTCAATTCCAGGCAGTGACCTGAATAATAATAATAAAAATAACATGTCTGGCCATGGGGAAATGTTACCTTGCTTGGAAACAGGTGATGGTTGGCTATACGAAAGGCATCTGGCTGTCGAAAATGTGCTTCAAGACACTGCATCTGACCCATGCAAGCATGGTAAAATAGACATTAAAATGAGCATGATACAGATGTGGCTGTGTGGTAAGAAGCTTGCTTCCCAACCACATGGTTCCGGGTTCAGTCCCACTAAGTGGTACTTTGGGCAAGTGTCTTCTACTATAGCCTAAGGCCAACTAAAGCCTTGTGAATGGATTTGGTAGATGGAAACTGAAGGAAGCCTGACGTGTCTATCTATATATGTATATATTTATGTGTGTGTGTGTGTGTTTGTCCTCCCATCATCATTTAACAACCAGTGCTGGTGTTTTTATGTTAGCGTAACTTAGTAGTTCAGCAAAAGAGACCAATAGAATAAGTACTTGGCTTACAAAGAATAACTCCTCCTGGGGTCAATTTCTTTGACTAAAAACCCTTTAAGGCAGTGCTCCAATATGGCTGCAGTCAAATAACTGAAACAATAAAAGAATGGAAGAATATATTAAATAGATGGATGGATGACAGACAGACAAACACATAGATAGAGATAGATAGACAAATAGATAGAGAGAAAGAGAAAAAAGAGAGAGATAAAGATAGATATACAGAAATATACCATGCCAGCATGAGACATAAATGTTTGATGATGATGATGATGATCATGATGATGATATATGAGTGTGTATGCAAACATATATAGACATACATAACACACAGACAGACAGACAAACAGACAGACACACACACACACACTTACATATATATGTATACGTAATTGTGACTTTTGGGATTAATAATTTCCAAGTTATATTCAATGTAGTGTAGGAAGAAAGAACAATATACTAAATATTAAATTACATATGTGGAAGTCTAATAAATTTGTTCCTACATTCCAGACTAGCAGTACCTATGCCATTTTATCTATATACTTAATGTCAATGACATAAATTACTTCAAAGAGCCACCAAGTTAGGGAGCCTATATGT
Organism: Octopus sinensis; assembly: GCF_006345805.1. NCBI lineage: Eukaryota > Metazoa > Mollusca > Cephalopoda > Octopoda > Octopodidae > Octopus > Octopus sinensis. The sequence goes on along the minus strand of NC_043002.1, from coordinate 39,541,951 downwards.
GTGATCACTCACTCTGCTAGAAATACCAACCAGCTCTCCCTCGTATTATACTGTTCTGTTTTATATAAGTGCTAAGTACTTTAGTTTGTGTAGTCCTATGGCCTGGCTCTTCGTTGGTTATGATGACAAGGGTTCCACTTGATCTGATCAATGGAACAGCCCACTCATGAAATTAAAATGTAAGTGGCTGAATAATCCACAGACTCATGTACCCCTATCATAGTTAGGAGATCTCAGGGAGATTTAGTGTGACACAGAATGTAATAAGGCTGACCTTTTGAATTACAGGTGCCACTCATTTTTGTCAGCTGAGTGAACTGGAGCATTGGGAAATAAAGTGTCTTGCTCAAGGACACAATACATCATTGGGAATTGAACTCACGACCTTACAGTCATGAGACAAATACCCTTATCACTTACCCACATACCTTCGTGTAGTCCTATATAGCTGTAAAAGATGGAAGACTTCGTGGTTGGGATTCCTTTGAATAGAGGTTGGTTTGGCCAAGGTAAAACAACAGCAACTTTAAATAATTTAACTCCTTGCATTAATCATTCATCCCCGCCAAATCTTGAACAGGGTCAAGTTTAGGGATCTTATAGCTGACTGCTTGATCTGCTAGAAAAAGCATCTAAATTTCTTTAAATCACACCCTCTTTTGTCTTAAAACAGGAATGATACTTTAGTAAGCAATGTAACCATGTATCTTGTCTATAACAAAGCACCTGTTTCTGTCCCTTTGTCATACTCTAACCTCTCAGCCCCTGGCCCAAAGCCACATCCTTTCAATGCCACCTGACCTCTCAAAGGATCTTTGTCTTGCAAGTTACTTGGTGATCTTGCTGGTGTTGGTGCAACATAAAAAGCATCCAGTTACTCATTAAAGTAGTTGGCATTTGGAAGGGCATCTAGCTGTAAAAACCATGCCAAAGCAGACCTCGTCAGCACTGATACTATGTAAAAAGCACCCAGTTCACTCTGTAAAGAAGTGGTTGACATTAAAAAGGGCATCCAACCATAAAACCCATATGGTGGCAGGCATGACGGTGGCAGGCATGACAGTAGCAGGCGTGACAGTGGCAGGCGTGATAGTGGAAGGCGTGACGGCGGCAGCGGTGGTGGTGATGGTGACAATACCAAAGACAGGAAGGTGAAGGCTGAAATGTTTTTGATCTTAAGTTTGTTTCCTCCAGGCTGACTTGGGACTAAAGGACAACAACCACTTCATGAGCAATTTTTCAGTTACTCAATCTGCAAGAAGCAACAACCAAATCTCTCTAAATTCACATGCTATCAAGTTAAAAAATGGAAGGTCACATTGGGTAATGTAGTCCTAGGTGTAGTATATTTCAGAAAAAAAAAATAAAGATGGCATAGTATGGCTGGAATGCCTTTGATCTCATGTTTGATTCAGAACTGACCTGGAGTTAAATAAAATCAACTAGCTGCTAGTAAGCAAGAATTAAAATATAAACATTTCAAATTGTTTGACTTTTTATTGGAAAGGCAGAAGTGGCTGTGTGGTAAGTAGCTTGCTAACCAACCACATGGTTCTGGGTTCAGTCCCACTGCGTGGCATCTTGGGCAAGTGTCTTCTGCTATAGCCCCGGGCCGACCAATGCCTTGTGAGTGGATTTGGTAGACGGAAACTGAAAGAAGCCTGTCGTATATGTGCATATATATATATATATGTATGTGTGTGTGTATGTTTGTGTGTGTGTGTGTGTTTGTCCCTCTAGCATTGCTTGACAACCAATGCTGGTGTGTTTATGTCCCCGTCACTTAGCGGTTCGGCAAAGGAGACCGATAGAATAAGTACTGGGCTTACAAAGAATAAGTCCTGGGGTCGATTTGCTCGACTAAAGGCGGTGCTCCAGCATGGCCACAGTCAAATGACTGAAACAAGTAAAAGAGAGAGAGTTCAAATTCTGGAAACCAGAAAGTAGTCCAACTGACTTATATATTCCATTGTAAGCTTTTCAAAGAATGGATATGACTTACAGTTTCAGTATGGAAGTTGAATTTAATTATAAAATATAGGTTTATTAATTTGGTAAATAGCTGTGTTTTTTAATGACGTTATTTCTGATGTTGAATAGCTTCAATCAGTTTGGCTTGAATAACGCTTGAATAGCTTTAATCAGTAATAGCATTAATGATGGATCTCAACTATTTTTGTTTCTATAAGTTAGTCCAAAGAGGAGAAACATTGTCTGTGACCTTTTCTGACCTTCCTTAGAGTGGCAAGTTTGATGTAAAAACAATTTTGTTAAAAATATATTTTAGTGTAAAAGGAACCAGTAGTCAGATCCAAATGCTTCCATATGAGTGAACTCTACTAAAGACACTCAGGGACCAAAGTGAGTGAAATAGGGGAAGTGGAGATGTTAACCATATTTTCTGTTGAAATATGCCAACTTTGTTCCAGTTGATTTTAAAAATGATGAAAAATTTACTCAAATAACTATTCATTATAAACTGGTGTTTAATAATGACTGTTGTTAATAAAGTGGCAAGCTGGCAGAATTGTTAGAATACCAGGCAAAATGCTTAGTGGCATGTACTGTATAGTTACTACCTTCATCTCTTATAGGTCATTCTAGACAGAGCAAGCCTTAATTTAATACTTATCAAGAAAAAGAAAGTCCTATGTTATTCTGTAATAACATCATAAGTGGAAAGTGTAACCTCTCGAAAGAGCTGTTCTTCACTCCTGCTCCAGAGCGTTGGATGCAGGGTCACTCCAAAAAGCTCTATCTGCGATGATTTCATCTCAATCGAAGGAGAGGGGCTTTCTCTGTCCGGGTTGCGGATCCGTGGAATAAGCTGCCGGACGAGATAGTGAAGATGCCGACGACCACTCGGTTCAAAATCACTCTTGACCAGAAACGGCCTGAACTTTTTGCATGAACACCACCCTGTACATAACTCCATGTCCCCCTACATGGCCTGCTTTTTGCTTTTTGAGCCAAAAAAATTAACTTAACTTAACTTAACTAACTATATAATACAGAATAGCATACTTTTCATCACCATCATCATCTAGCATCTGTTTTCCATGTTGGCATGGGTTGAACAGTTTGACAGGATCTGGTGAGCTACAGAGTTGCATTGTGCTCCATGTTAGTTTTTGCATGGTTTTAGTGGTTGGATTCCCTTTCTAACACCAACCACTTTACAAGGTGTACTGGGTGTGTTTTTCATGTCACCAGCACAAGCAAGGTTGTTAAATAACTTACAAGACAGGAAAGAACAAGAAAAGAGAAAAAGGGAGAAAGAGTAAAGCTCTCTCAATAATCTATGTTGCATATCATGCTTGGACTGTTAGCATACTCAGTATTTATTAAGGTAAACCTAAATCTGATAAATTAAAGCTGAAAATTTCTGCTTGGATTTCAGACTAGTTCTGCAGAAATGTATAAAATGTCAGGGAGCTTAGATGTTAAGCAATCAATATTGTTTCAGAACAAGGCAGCAAGCTGACAGAATCATTAGCATAACAAGCAAAATGTTTAGCAGCATTTCGTCTGTCTTTACATGCTGGATTCAAATTCCTCTGAGATCGACTTTGCCTCTCATCTTTTCGGGGTCAATAAAATAAATAACAGCTAAGTACTGGGGTCAATATAATTGACTTACACCCCTTCACCCGAAATTGCTGGCCTTGTGCCAAAATTTGAAATCCTCCTCATTATTATTATTATTATTATTATTATATTATTATTATTATTATTATTATTATTATTATTATTATTACGGTGGCAAGCTGGCAGAATTGTTAGCATGCCAAGCAAAATGTTAAGCAGTATTTCCTCTGCCTTCACATTCTGAGTTCAAATTCCTCCGAGGTTGACTTTCCTTTTCTACCTTTCAGGGTCAATAAAATAAGTACCAGTCAAGTGCTGGGTCAATATAATTGACTTAACCACTTCACACGAAATTGCTGGCCTTGTGCCAAAATTTGAAATCAATATTGTTTCAGAACAACTTCTCAAAAGTAGATGGTATTCTCTTTAACTCTTTTACTTGTTTCAGTCATTTGATTGTGGCCATGCTGGAGCACCACCTTTAGTCAAGAAAATTGACCCCAGGACATATCCTTTGTAAGCCTAGTACCTATTCTATCGGTCTCTTTTGCTGAACTGATAAGTAACAGGGATGTAAACACAACAGCATCAGTTGTCAAGCGATGGGGGGGGGGGGCAAACACAGATGCACAAACACACACACATATATATACATATACACGATGGGCTTCTTTGAGTTTCTGTCTACCAAATCCACTCACAAGGCTTTGGTTGGCCCAAGGCTATAGTAGATGGTACTTGCCCAAGGTGCCAAGCAGGTACTATCCAATAATTTTTGTGGAGTTTTCAATAAATTGGACATCACAGATGTGCTAAGCTTCAGCCTGAGCTGGAACTATGTTGCATATACCACCATACAATCATATTGAATGTAATATGTGGTAGGCAAACCGTACTTCATTCTTTTTCTCTCCAATTTGTTCATAAAAGCTGAAAGGCTGCAATGACAAATTCAGCAGGCTGGGCTCTCTTGAGGCAAAATGGTTGACACTCTTTAAGGGCTGTAGCTATTTTGATACCAAACTAAATATCATAAAGTTATATTTACAAATTTGGTTAAGTTTATATACCATCAGAGACTCAATAACTGACATTTTCAGCAGTCTTGCCAAGCCCTTCATTTTTCTATTTCATATAAATTTATTAATTTATATATGCGATGATTTTTGTCAATGCAGATTAACACGAGTTTCCTCAGACTCTTGTTTCTATTTGTTAAATATCATAAAGCCTACTATGTCAATATCCAACTGTTGTCTTCATCAGAATAATTGAGAATAATGATTTCTTTGTCTTGGCATGAGACCAAATTATTGATTTTGTTTAGTTTCAGGTCAACTGAGAACAAACAAACCTATGATCAAAAGCTTTCCATTTATGACCACCCTGTCATTTTTGTGAGCATCTAAGAATACATTATTTAATGTGAATTTCTCTTCTGAGAAGCTGGGTATGAACGAAGGGAAATGTTGGAGCTATTCTCAGCAAATGAAGCATATGCATAGAGGCTTTCTCATTGGCTCAACAAGACCTGCTAGAAGTAGCAGCCAAGTTTTCCTAAAATCATTCCTCACAATCTTAAAACCAAAAACAAAACAAAGAAGAAAACAAACAAAAAATTAAGGATAATGTACACCTAAATGCAGAATAAAAGATAATGTAATCCCAGATACAATATATCTGTAGAACAATTGGTTAGTCATCCCTGGAATGCCTCTGATGACAGGCCTGATCCGGACAAAAAGAACATTGTCAATGAACAAAGGGTAATTCTACCTGGTTGATTGATTTACAAGAAATAGCAGCCAAGTTTCTATCACATTATGCTCTACTGACTTACAAAAAAAAAACAAAAAAAAAAACACAGCTCAGTCTGGAAAAATGGTCAGATCTTTGCTGATATTTGTTTACATGTTTACTTGATGAAAACTGACCTGGGATTAAACAACAACAACAATAACAATGCACTTCAATAGAAAAAAATGAGACAAAAAAATTTACTTAAATAATACCGACATGCAGGAATGGCTGTGTTGTTAAGAACTTTTCAACCTTATGGCTCCTACTGTGTGGCACTTTGGCGTGCATGTCTTACTCTAGCTTAAGGTTGACCGCATTGAATTTGTACACAAGATTGTTACACAACAACAACAACAACATAATAATAATAATAGTAATAATAATCCTTTCTACTATAGGCACAAGGCCTCAAATTTTGGGGAGGCAGGGTTAGTCGAGTACATCAACTACAGTAAGTAACTGCTACTTATTTCATCGACCCTGAAAGGATGAAAAAGTTGACCTCTGTGGAATCTGAACTCAGAATGTAAGGACAGATGAAATGCCGCTAAGCATTTTGCCCAGTGTGCTAATAATTTTGCCAGCTCACCACCTTAATAATAATAATAATAATAATAACAACAACAATAATAATAATCCCTTCTACTATAGGCACAGAGCCTGAAATCTAGCAGGGCGAGGGTAGGCTTGTCAATTACATTGACCCCAGTACTTGACTGGTACCTATTTTATTGTCCCTGAAAGGATGGAAGGCAAAGTCGACCTCAGAGGAATTTGAACTCAGAACGTAAAGATGGACAAAATGCTGCGAAGCATTTTGCCTGGCATGCTAACAATTCTGCCAGCTTGCTGCCTTTATATTGATCTCATATTTTGGCACAAGACCAGCAAGTTCAGGAGTGGGAGCAAGTTGATTACATAAATCCCAGTGCTCAACTGATAATTATTTCATTAACCCTGAAGGGAGGAAAAGCAAATTCGACCCCAGTAGAATTTGATCTCAGAACATGAAAATGGATGAAATTCTACTAAGCATTTTGCCCTGCATGCAAACAATGCTGCCAGCTCACCACCTTAAATAATAATAATTATAATAATAATAATAATAATAATAATAATAATATAATAATAATGATAATAATAATAATAATAATAAATAATAATAAAAAATAAATAATAATAATAATAATAATGATAATAATAATAATAATAATAAAAAATATTCAGACAAATACATAACAAAAACACCAGGACTTACAAACACATATAACATACAGAAAATTGCACTACTAGGCACTGCACACATCCTACGCAGAACACTTTCCATACAATAACCATCAGAGCATCACAACAAATCACAGCACATACCCAAGGCACACAGAGCTGCGCTCGGTAGTGAAGTGAAAGCACGCTATAAAAATAAAACTACTGAATAATAATAATAATAATAATAATAATAATTCCAATTTTTGGCACAAGGCCAGCAATTTTGGGATAGGGGGCAAGATGATTACATCGACTCCAGTGCTCAACTGATACTTATTTTATTGACCCCAAAAGAGTGAAATGCAAAATCAACCTTTGCAGAATTTGAACTCAGAATATAAAGACATGAAATACAGCTAAGCATTTTGCCCAGTATGCTAATGAATCTGCTAGCTCACCACCTTAACAACAATAATAATGATTCACATTTTGGTACATGGCACGCAAGTTTTGGGTTGGAGACAAGTCAATGAAATCGACCCCAGTGTTCAACCAGTATTTCTTTCATCAACCCCATAAAGATGAAAGGCAAAATTGACCTTGACAGTATTTGAAGTCAGAACATGAAGATGGAAGAAATGCTGCTAAACTTTTTACCTGGTGTGCTAACAATCCTGCAGCAGACCACCTCAATAATAATAATAATAATAATAATAATAATAATAATAATAATAACAATAATGATGATGATGACAATAATGATAATAATGATGATGATGATGATTATATTATTATTATTATTATTATTATTATTATTATTATTATTATTATTATAATTCCCTGAAGGAATATAATGCTACTGCTGCTGGATGTGTTCTTTGCTGGTCTGACCAGTCAGCAGCTGAAAACACAGAAACATTAATACAACCCAGCAGGACAACTGAAAAATAACTCCCAAAGACTGGAATAGCTACAGTTTTCTGTGAGTATTTTGAATTTCCCTCATAATAAGTTAAGAAATTTATATACCTACAGTTTTCGAACACATAAATGATCAACTTTAAACCTTTAATATCTACAACATCTGTAAATACCTATCCTTTCCTTTCTCCCTGAATAAAGAAATGTAAACATCTTTATTCCAAAAATACTCTGTTCGGACAGACAAAAGATCATCTCCAGTAAATTTTAAAACCTTAATATCTACAATTCCCTTTTTCTCTATCACATGGTTTTTTTAAATGGACAATTTTGCATGTTTATTTTAATGGCTTACCAATGTATACAATGCGTTCCTCTGCCCTAGGTGTCAGGAAGACACTTGGCAAGAAATGGAAACAGAATTGAAAGAAGATGATAAGGAAAATAATATAATAATAATAATAACAATAATGATGATGATGATAATAATGATAATAATGATGATGATGATGATTATTATTATATTATTATTATTATTATTATTATTATTATTATTATTATTATTATTATTAATTCCCTGAGGAATATAATGCTACTGCTGCTGGATGGTTTCTTTGCTGGTCTGACCAGTCAGCAGCTGAAAACACACAGAAACATTAATACAACCCAGCAGGACAACTGAAAAATAACTCCCAAAGACTGGAATAGCTACAGTTTTCTGTGAGTATTTTGAATTTCCCTCATAATAAGTTAAGAAATTTATATACCTACAGTTTTCGAACACATAAATGATCAACTTTAAACATTTAATATCTACAACATCTGTAAATACCTATTCTTTCCTTTCTCCCTGAATAAAGAAATGTAAACATCTTTATTCCAAAATACTCTGTTCGGACAGACAAAGATCATCTCCAGTAAATTTTAAAACCTTAATATCTACAATTCCCTTTTTCTCCTATCACATGGTTTTTTAAATGGACAATTTTGCAGTTTATTTAATGGCTTACCAATGTATACAATGCGTTCCTCTGCCCTAGGTGTCAGGAAGACACTTGGCAAGAAATGGAAACAGAATTGAAAGAAGATGATAAGGAAAATAATAATAATAATAATAATAATGATAACGGTTTCAAATTTTGCCACAAAGGCAGCAATTTTGTGTGAAGGGGTAATAGTCGATTACATTGACCCCAGTACTTGACTGGTACTTAATTTATTGACCATGAAAGGATAAAAGGCAAAAAATGATCTCTGCAGAATTTGAACTCAGAACATAGCAGCAGACAAAATACTGCTATGCATTTTGACTGGCATGCTAACAATTCTGCCAGCTTGCTGCCCTAACAATAATAATAATGACATTGATAAGAATCCTTTCTACTATAGGCAAAAGGTCTGAAATTTTTGGTGGATGGGATAAGTCAATTACATTGACCCAGTGTTTCACTGGTACTTAATTTATCAACCCCAAAAGAATGAAAGTCAAAGTTGACCTCAGTACATTTGAACATAGAACGAAAAACTGCTAAGTGTTTCATCGCCATGCTAATGATTCTATCAGCTCAACACCTTATAATAATAATAATCTTTTACTCTATTACTTGTTTCAGTCATTTGACTGTGGGCATGCTGGAGCACCACATTTTTAGTCAAGCAAATCGACCCCAGAACTTATTCTTTATAAGCCTAGTACTTATTCTATCGAGCTCTTTTGCCAAACCGCTAAGTTACGAGGACATAAACACACCAGCATCAGTTGTCAAGCGATGTTGGGGGGACAAACACAGACATACAAACAGATACACATACATATGCACATATATGTATATATATATATATATATATATAAATTCAGGGTGAATACTTGATAATTGTAAGTGCCTGTATATACCATTTAGTGGTGTAGGTGGTAGAGTATATTAATCAAAATAAAAACATGATGCCAAGGATTCAGCGGTACATATGTTTCAGGCCTTTATTAGACGGATTTATAACAATGCATAATGTGTGTCTATGGCCTTCTTCAGCCGCGTACAATTACTACTTCAAGGACATGTATTACATTATAAGTAGTAATTGTATGCAACGTAAAACTTATAATGTAATACATGTCCTTGAAGTAGTAATTGTACGCGGCTGAAGAAGGCCATAGACACACATTATGCATTGTTATAAATCCGTCTAATAAAGGCCCGAAACATATGTACCGCTGAATCCTTGGCATCATGTTTTTATTT
>NC_043002.1:39497196-39527196 GCF_006345805.1 Octopus sinensis | reverse complement strand
ACATCAATTTTCTCTTTCTCACCCTCACTTGAATACTGTGAATAAATGTAAAACAAAAAAAAAACATTATCTAATGGCTGGATGACTTGATAGGTGAATGGATGGATAGCTTGATGGATTGATGGGTGGATGGGGGAACAAACAGATGAGTGGATGGATTGATGGATGGAGGGGTGGAGGGATGGATGGAAGGATGGGGTGGGTGTCAGGGTGGATGGATAACTGCACTTGTAAGTATCAATCATTGTCATGATTTCTTTTCATATTCCAGTGCACATTACTGATTATTTCAATATGTGTTTGTGTGTGTGTGTGTGTGTGTATGTGTATGTATGTATGTATGCATGCATGTATGTATATATATGTATGTATGCATATATATGTATGTATGTATATGTATGTATTTATATATGTATGTATATATATGTATATATATGTATGTATGTATATGTATGAATATATATGTATGTATATATATGTATGTATATATATGTATGTATATATATATATATATATATGTATGTATATATATATATATATGTATGTATATATATATATATATGTATATATATATATATATATATATATATATATAATATATATATTATATATAATATATATATATATATATATATATATACATATATATATATATATATGAGTGTGTGTGTGTATATATATATATATATATATATACTTTTTCTAATTTAGTCACTCAAGGTCTAACAAGGTGGAGGACTAATCTGAAGATACCTATATTCTGCTTAGGTAGATTAAAAGCCATCACCACCACCACTGCCACTGCCACTACTACCACCAACACTACTACCACCACCACCACCACCACCATTACAACCACCACCACCAGCATTATCTACTACTATCACCACCTCCATCACTGCTGTCATCAATGTTGTCATCATCATTTATTCCTTTCATCAGTCTCCTCTCCCTTCTCTTGTTCTTGTCATCATCAACATCAGCAGCAGTGGCAGCAGCAGCAGCAATGGTACACATATGATCACTTTGCATTGACGATAACAAGATTCTGTGAATTACATCATATTTCAAAGGGTAAAAATGTAACGAAATTGTGTATCAAAAACAAAAACAAAAAAATAAAGATAAAAAATGAAAAATATTTAACAAGATAATGTTAACATTTATCGATTGATTCAAGGTAAAACGAGTTTAAAAACAAAAAAAAAAGTAATCAAATTAAAGGACAAATAAAAAAAAACAATCCAACCCCACCTCCACACACAGTACTCTCCACCCAAAAAAAAACAAGAACAATAACAACAAAAAAAAAACAGAAGCAATGACTGAATGAATAAAACAAATATCTGTAAACTTTTAATATATTTGTAAGAAGTTAGGTATACTAGGTTTTTAACTGATCAATAACCTTTTAGGTCATGAGAGAATATACATAAAAGTTTCTATGAAGGGTTTATTTCAGATAAAGTAGTTTTCTATGTCTGTAATATACATATAAGTGTGTTATTATATATATATATATATATATATATATATATATATATATATATATATATATATATATATAATATATGTGTGTGTGTGTGTGTGTATGTATATGTAGGTGTACTATATATGTCTATATATATATATATATATTATATATATATATATATATATAATATATATATATATATATATTATATATATATATACATTATATATATAATTATATATATATATAATATAGTCACTCAAGGTCTAACAAGGTGGTGGACTGATCTGATGATACCTGTATATATATATGTATATATATACATATTTATTACACTATATACATATACATATATATACATATATATATATACACTATACATTATATATATACACATATACATATATATATACATACATACATATATACATACATATATATATGTATATATTATATAAATGTGTATATATATATATGTATATATATATGTATATATATATATATGTATATATATATATATATATATGTATATATAAGATGCACCAAGTGTAAGCTATGGACACATAAGAGGTGCAGCAATGTCAAAGGAAGGCTAACTAGGAAAATAGTTTTTGTCTGTGGCAAATCTCAGGAGCAATAAACACTGGACATATGCAGAGACCACTTCTGCCACGTTCCAGGGAGACAAACTAGAAGTAGTTGATAGCTTCCGCTACCTAGGAGACCAAGTCAGTAGCGGGGGTGGGTGTGCTGAAAGTGTAACTGCTAGAGTAAGAATAGCCTGGGCAAAGTTTAGAGAGCTCTTACCCCTGCTGGTGACAAAAGGCCTCTCGCTCAGAGTAAAAGGCAGACTGTATGATGCATGTGTACGTACAGCCATGCTACATGGTAGTGAAACATGGGCCGTGACTGCTGAGATATGCGTAAGCTCGCAAGAATGAAGCCAGTATGCTCCGATGGATGTGTAATGTCAGTGTTCATAATCGTCAGAGTGTAAGTTCCTTGAGAGAAAAGTTGAACCTAAGAAGCGTCAGTTGTGCGTGCAAGAGAGACGGCTGCGCTGGTATGGTCATGACAAGAAAGGCTGAAGATAGTTGTGTGCAAAAGTGCTACACCCTAGCAGTGGAGGGAACCTGTGGAAAGGTAGACCCAGGAAAACCTGGGACGAGGTGGTGAAGCACGACTTCGAACTTTAGGTCTCACTAAGGAAATGTCTGAGACGAGACCTATGGAAGTATGCTGTGCATGAGAAGACCCGGCAAGACTAGTCAGGCCATAACCCGTGGCCCCGACCGGGGACGTAGTCAGTCCTGTGCATACCTTCCTTCTTGTGACACTTATGAAGACCTGTTGAGGCAAGTGAAAATCAAATCAAATCAAACAAATCAAAATAGATGAACATCAGTGGAATTGTATTCTTTGTGGTACCAGTGCCGGTGGCACACAAGAAAACCACCCAAACGTGGCCGTAACCAGTACCGCATCGACTGGCCTCCATCCGAAGACCCGGCGACGTAGTCAGTCCACCTGTGCATACCTTCCCTCTTATGACACTTGTGAAGACCTGTTGAGGCAAGTGTGTGACACTTGTGAAGACCTGTTGAGGCAGAGGCAAGTGTGTGACACTTGTGGAGACCTGTTGAGGCAAGTGTGTGACCCTTGTGAAGACCTGTTGAGGCAAGTGAAAATCAAAACCAAAATCAAACCAAATCAAAATAGATGAATATCAATGGAATTTGTATTTTGTGGTTCCAGTACCGGTGCACACAAGAAAACCACCATCCGAACGTGGCCGTCGACTGGCCTCCATGCTGTGGGCACAACAAACACCATCTGATCGTGGCCGTTCGCCAGCCTCACCTGGCACCTGTGTCGGTGGCACATAAAAACACCACCACCATCCAAAGACCCGGCGACGTAGTCAGTCCACTGTGCTTACCTTCCCTCTTATGACACTTGTGAAGACCTGTGAGGCAAGGCAGTGTGTGACACTTTGTGAAGACCTGTTGAGGCAGAGGCAAGTGTGTGACACTTGTGGAGACCTGTTGAGGCAAGTGTGTGACACGCGTGACACTTGTGAAGACCTGCTGAGGCAAGTGAAAATCAAACAAATCAAAATAGATGACATCAATGGAATTTGTATCTTTGTGGTTCCAGTACCGGTGGCACACAAGAAAACCATCCGAACGTGGCCGTCGACTGGCCTCCATGCTGTGGGCACACACAACAACACATCTGATCGTGGCCGTTCGCCAGCCTCACCTGGCACCTGTGTCGGTGGCACATAAAAACACCACCACCATCCAAAGACCCGGCGACGTAGTCAGTCCACTGTGCTTACCTTCCCTCTTATGACACTTGTGAAGACTGTTGAGGCAGAGGCAGTGTGTGACACTTTGTGAAGACCTGTTGAGGCAGAGGCAAGTGTGTGACACTTGTGGAGACCTGTTGAGGCAAGTGTGTGACACGCGTGACACTTGTGAAGACCTGCTGAGGCAAGTGAAACAAACCAAATCAAAATAGATGAACATCAATGGAATTTGTATCTTTGTGGTTCCAGTACCGGGGCACACAAGAAAACCATCCGATCGTGGCCGTTCGCCAGCCACATCTGGCACCTGTGTCGGTGGCACATAAAGACACCATCCGAAGACCCGGCGACGTAGACAGTCCACCTATGCATACCTTCCTTCTTGTGACACTTGTGAAGACCTGTTGAGGCAAGTGAAAATCAAATCAAATCAAAACAAATCAAAATAGATGAACATAAATGGAATTTGTATCTTTGTGGTACCAGTGCCGGTGGCACACAAGAAATCATCCGAACGTGGCCGTAGCCAGTACCGCATAGACTGGCCTCCGTGCTTTGGGGACGTAACAAACACCATCCGATCGTGGCCGTCCGCCAGCCTCATCTGGCACCTGTGTCGGTGGCACATAAAAACACCATCCGAGCGTGGCCGTCTGCCAGCCTCGTCTGGCACCTGTGTCGGTGGCACATAAAAACACCATCCGAGCGTGGCCGTTCGCCAGCCTCGTCTGGCACTGTGTGTCGGTGGCACATAAAATCACCCGCTACACTCTCGGAGTGGTTGGCGTTAGGAAGGGCATCCAGCTGTAGAAACACTGCCAGATCTGACTGGCCTGGTGCAGCCTTCGGGCTCCCCAGACCCCAGTTGAACCGTCCAACCCATGCTAGCATGGAAAACGGACGCTAAATGATGATGATGATATATATATGTATGTATATATATATATGTATATATATATATATATATGTATCTTATTTTTTAATGTGAAGATTTTTTCATGTTGTTAATTTTTCTTTCTGCTTTTCTTTCTTTCTTTCTTTCTTCATGGAAGCAGAAATAACACAAGATTTTTTTTTTCTTTTTGCTATAGATAATAGCAAAGAGAATTATGTAATAATTGCAAACAAGTGACACACCTCAAAAATAATTTACTGTATATTATTATTGATTGCTTATATGCAGACATGAGGCATTATATATACTAAAGCTAAGGAGATATGAGACTGGGTGACTATGTTTATAGGTATAGGCATGGCTATGTGGTTAAGAAGCTAGTTTTGCATTTATGTGGTTTTTAGTTTCAGTTCCACTGCATGGTACCTTGGGCATGTGTCTTCTGCTAAAGCTCCAGGTCGACTAAAGCCTTGAGAGTGAATTTGGTGGACATACACTCTGTGAAAGCCCATTGTATTTATACACATTATATATATATATAAAATAATCAGCCAAAATTGCGAGGATAATCTGGTTCTTGACTGAAGATAGAAAACTTCAAATGACCCGTCTTTGTTTTTTTTTTGTATCATCTATCTGGGTGTTTTGTTGTCCCATTTTGTATCACCTAGTTGTCTGGATGTTTTGTGTTCTTGTCCCATTTTGTATTCATCATCATCATCATCATCATTTAGCGTCCGTTTTCCATGCTAGCATGGGTTGGACGGTTCTACTGGGGTCTGTGAAGCCAGAAGGCTTCATCAGGCCCAGTCAAATCTGGCAGTGTTTCTACGGCTGGATGCCCTTCCTAACGCCAACCACTCCGTGAGTGTAGTGGGTGCTTTTTACGTGCCACCCGCACTGGTGCCAGACAGAGCTGGCAAACGGCCACGAACGGATGGTGCTTTTAATGTGCCACTGGCACGAGGGCCAGGCGAGGCTGGCAACGGACACGAAACGGGGGCGGTGCTGGCAACGGTCGCGAAACGGAAAGTTCTCTTACATGCCACCGGCCTGGTACACATCTGCAATTCCATTGATCGATTCCATTGATCGATTTCGATTCTGATCCTCACTTGCCTCAATGGGTCTTCACAAGCAGAGTTTCGACATGCCACCGGCACTGGTAGCACATCCGCAATTTCCATTGATCGATTTCGATTCTGATCCTCACTTGCCTCAACACGTCTTCACAAGTAGAGTTTTGTGTCCCAAGAAGGGAAGGTATGTATACGTAGGCTGGCTCCATCCCATGTAGAAGGCCACGGGTTGTGGACTCACTTGTCCTGCCGGGTCTTCTCGCGCACAGCACACTTCCAGAGGTCTCGGTCTCTAGTCATTTCCTCAGTGAGACCTAAAGTTCGAAGGTCGTGCTTCACCACCTCGTCCCAGGTTTTCCTGGGTCTGCCTCTTCCACGGGTTCCCTCAACTGCTAGGGTGTGGCACTTTTTCACACAACTATCTTCATCCATTCTCGCCACATGACCATACTAGCGCAAACGTCTCTCTTGCACACCACAACTGATGCTTCTTAGGTCCAGCTTTTCTCTCAAGGTACTTACACTCTGCCGAGTGTGAGTACCGGCATTACACATCCATCGGAGCATACTGGCTTCATTTCTAGCGAGCTTATGCATATCCTCAGCAGTCACGGCCCATGTTTCACTGCCATGTAGCATGGCTGTTCGTACACACGCATCATACAGTCTGCCTTTCACTCTGTGCGAGAGGCCTTTTGTCACCAGCAGAGGTAAGAGCTCTCTGAACTTTGCCCAAGCTATTCTTACTCTAGCAGTTACACTTTCAGCACACCCGCCCCCGCTGCTGACTTGGTCACCTAGGTAACGGAAACTATCAACTATTTCTAGTTTTTCTCCCTGGAAAGTGACGGAAGTTGGTCTCAGAGCATTTTCAGTGTTTATTGTTCCTGAGCATCTGCCACATACAAAAGCCATCTTCCTAGTTAGCCTTCCTTTGACATTGCTGCATCTCTTATGTGTCCATAGCTTACACTTGGTGCATCTTATAGAGTTTCTACCTACACCTTTTCTACAGATCGAGCAGGGCCATCTACCTGAAGGTGTTTGTGATTTGTCTACCTTCCTACTGATTACGACTTTGGTTTTAGCTAGATTGACTCTGAGGCCCTTCGATTCTAATCCTTGTTTCCACACCTGAAACTTCTCCTCCAGTTCTGATAGTGACTCAGCAATTAGAGCAAGGTCATCAGCATAGAGGAGCTCCCAAGGGCATCCTGTCTTGAATTCCTCCGTTATTGCCTGGAGGGCTATGATAAATAGGAGGGGGCTGAGTACTGAGCCTTGGTGGACCCCTACCTCTACCCGGAATTCTTCACTGTACTCATTTCCAACCCTCACCCTACTAGCGGCGTCCCTATACATGGCCCGCACAGCTCTCACTAACCATTCATCTATCCCTAGTTTTCTCATTGCCCACCAGATAAGGGATCGGGGGACCCTGTTGAAGGCTTTCTCCATGTCAACAAAAGCCAGGTACAGGGGCTTATCTTTGGCTAGGTATTTCTCCTGCAGCTGCCTTACCAGGAATATAGCATCAGTAGTACTTTTCCCTGGCACAAACAAACCCAAACTGCATCTCATCTAAACTAACTCTCTCTCTAATTAGTTGGGCTATGACCCTCTCCGTAACCTTCATCACCTGGTCAAACAGCTTGATACCTCTGTAGTTATTTGTATCTAGGGCATCACCTTTACCTTTGTAGCAGTTGACTATTATACTGCTACACCAGTCATTGGGTATGACCCTTTGTGTATCACCTGATTAACTATATGGGTGACTAGGCTATAGCCGACACTACCAGACATTTTGAGCATCTCTGCAGTGATTCCTGATGGGCCTGGGGCTTTCCCTGTCTTCATGCTTCTAATTGCCTTAGCTACCACAGAACTATCAACTCGGATAGCTGGTCCCTCTGTTGGGTCAACATTCGGCAGACTCTCTTTATCCCATTGATTTTCTTCATTCAGCAACCTTTCATAGTGGCATCTCCAAACCTCTCTCTTTGCATCCTCATTTAGCGCAAGTGAACCATCTTCCATGCGAACACACTTCTCTCCTACCACATCACGATTCTCTCTCACACACTGTCTTGCAACACGAAACACCTCCAGTCTTTGGTCCTCACGGCGCAGAACATTGGCAAATTTTTTCTTATCTGCTTCCCCTCTGGCTAAATAAACCTGTCTCCTAGCTTCTCTTTTGGCAGTCTGATACAATTCCCTGCTACCCCCATTTTTCCAGACCTTCCAAGCCTGTCTCTTTTCTCTAATAATAGCCCTGTCTACAATATTGTTCCACCACCACGTTATTCTAGGTCGAGAGGGGACTTTGCCCAGCCACAGATCTGGTCAGTGGCTCTCTCAGCAGGTTGTCCCTTAGAAACGTCCAGCTGTCTTCTACCCCCCCCCTGATGCTCTATCCCCTTCTACTTCGTCAGAGGCTTCAAGTAATATGTCCCTAAATCTCTGTCCATTTGCAGGATCTTTAAGCTTCCAGATCCTTCTTCTCCATATTTGTCGTCTTCTGGTTGTCCTCCTAGTCCTGATCCTAAAGTCACTAACTACCAGTCTGTTGTGGGGTACATTCTTCACCTGGGAAGGTTTTGGCATTTATAAGCAGCCATCTCTCCCTTTGCCTTGTAAGGATGTAGTCAATTTGGCTGGTATGTTGGCCCGATTGGTAAGTGACTAGGTGGCTGGTAGGTTTCCTGAAGTTAGTGTTGCAAATCATAAGATTATTTGCATCGCAGAACTCCAGCAGCCTGGTTCCCTCCTCGTTGCGGGAGCCATAGCCATAGCCTCCATGTACGCCATGGAAGCCCCCAGCATGTCGTCCAACGTGACCATTGAAGTCACCAGCCACAAGATAAGGTCTCTGTCGTTCGTCAATGAGGTAGTCTGCAGTAGAGTGTCATAGAATCGGTCTTTCTGTCCATCGGGTAGCCCCGACTGAGGAGCATAGGCTGATATAATGGTTGCTAAACTATGATGAAGCACTAATCTAATCTTAAGTATTCTGTCACTTACTCTGATTACCTCAATTACTTTATCTACCCATTTCTCAGCGATAAGTATACCCACGCCACCAACCCCGTCAGTGTTCCCTGCCCAGAAAATCTTGTACCTGCGTTCCTTGCCTGTGAGGAACCTAGCTGATCCTCCTCTCCACCTTATTTCTTGCATGCAACATATATCCACACATCTCCGTTCAAGCATCTCGACTATCTCACCAGACCTACCTTTCAGAGTGCCAACGTTGAGGGTGCCAACCCTGAGGGTGTGGAAGGCATGGGCTCTAGAGACCCTGAAGGCAAATAAGAAAATGGAGAGGATAATCAATCAGCAAACATCAGCCTGTAGACATTCATATATATATACTCTTACTCTCTTTTCTCTCTCTTTTACTTGTTTCAGTCATTTGACTGCGGCCATGCTGGAGCACCACCTTTAGTCGAGCAAATCGACCCCAGGACTTATTCTTTGTAAGCCCAGTACTTATTCTATCGGTCTCTTTTGCCGAACCGCTAAGCATCGGTTGTCAAGCAATGCTAGGGGGACAAACACAGACACACAAACATATATACATATATACGACAGGCTTCTTTCAGTTTCTGTCTACCAAATCCTCTCACAAGGCATTGGTCGGCCCGGGGCTATAGCAGAAGACACTTGCCCAAGATGCCACACAGTGGGACTGAACCCGGAACCATGTGGTTGGTTAGCAAGCTACTTACCACACAGCCACTCCTGCGCCTATATATTTATTAATTGATTCCAATCATATAATAATAATAATAATAATAATTGTGTACAGTGCTCAGGTGCACTACAACTCATCTAAAGTGTATATATAATCAGGTGTAGTTTCGGCGGATTTCGGAAAGCATGAGGGCCTTAAAGATGCAGTGTCATGCAGTCAACAACTGACGCAGGCAGTTTATTCCATGCTTCAGCAACTCTGAGCGTGAAAAAATGTTTCCGAAAGTCATGGGAGCTGTATTGTTTTCTGACTTTGTAGGCATGTCCACGTGTGTTAGACACATGGAGATCAAAAAGGTGTTCGGTGTTGTTGTTGGTGAGGTGGTTGATAACTTTGTGGGTGTTTACCAAGTCCGTCGCCAAACGCCGGAGCTTCAGTGAATCCATGCCCAGGGAAACAAGGTGCTCAGAATATGGTAGGTGTCTGATGGAGGGTATGCGTTTGGTTGCACGTCTCTGGACAGATTCCAGGAGGTCAATGTTCTGTGCAAGATAGGGGTTCCAAACTGATGATGCGAATTCCAAGTGTGGTCGTACCATAGCTGTATACAGTTTTAAATAGATGGCTGGAGAGCGGCTAACAAAAGACCTGCTGAGTGATGCCAAGACACCCTCGGCCTTCCTGACAATCTTAGAGATGTATAAGTGATCAAAATAAACAAATGAAATAAGCAAATAAACAAGTAAATAAATAGATAAATAAGATAAATAAATAAATAAGAAAAAAAATACTAAACTCTTACAGCTGTTTCTACCATGGGGTCTGTTTCGATGTGGTTATTGACTATTTTAATTAGGATGTCAAGAAAAGGGACTATTTTAATTCGGATGTCAAGAAAAAGGAGTTGTTTGTTGCTGTGTTCCATGGTGAATTGTATGTTGCTATTGATATTGGTGAGCATTATTTTGAAATCGAGGAGTTTGTCCATGCTATCTTTCCAAAGTATAAAGCAATCATCTAAATACCTCTTCCAGTTCTCCTTTAAATAGCAATGAAATGAGGTGCCATACTTTTGTAGTGATGATTGGTATATTTTAAGTTCTAAGTAACCCATTACAAGGTTAGCAATCACTGGGGCAATTTGGGGTTCCCATTGCAATTCCACAAAATTCTGTCGATAGTAAACTGTATCGATCATGAAATAGTTGTTCAATAGGATGAATTTCAGTGTTGCAATTATGAATCTGTGGTTGATGTGTCCTGGGATTTCATCTGGGTATTTTTCCAACCAGAAGGTAATTGCTTCTATACCATAATTGTGTGGGATATTGGTGTACAAGTTCACCACATCGAATGATACTAACAAGGTTCCTTCATTTATTGTCTTCAGGAGGTGGTTAAGCATGTCTAATTCATCCCTGATGAAACTTTTCACATATTTTAGAAATGATTTGAGTAGGATGTTGAGGAGATTGCTCAAATGCTGGGTTTCACAAGCAGGGCCAGCAATGATGGGTCTTAGTTTGAGGTCAGTAGGTGGGGGGGGGGGCATTAATGCATAGGCTTGGAGAATCTTTGCAAGCTTTGCAAATATGTGGATTTTTGTGTATTTTAGATAATCTGTAGAATAGACTTGGTCTGTATTTAAAATTGGATAAATAGTCAATTTCTTTTTTTAGTGAGGCCTTTTCCATGTATTTGAAGTAAGGTGGATAAGTTTTTAAGTGTCTTCTATGGGTTGTATTGTACTATTTTCTCATTGTAAATATTGCTTTCCAACATGTAGAGTATTAAATTTTTATAGTGCTCTGTGTCCATTACCACTACTGCACTTCCTTTATCGGCTTCTTTAATGGTCAGGTTTATATCATTCTTTAACTTGATTAGGTTTTTCCATTCATTTGTGTTAAGGATGGATTTAATTCATTGTTTTTGTAGGCTGTTGAAAGGAAAATTGGTAATGTTTTACAAAAATCAAGTGCTTTATTTCTGCCTTTTGTAGGACAGTATTTGTTTTTGGTTTTTACTATTGAGTCATCTCCGCCGATGTAGTTGTGCAGTGCCAGTGAACAATAATTGACGATACCAGTATGACTTTGAATCCCTTTAACAATTCATAATAATGACTTTTATTCCTCTTAATTCTACTTCAGTTATTCAATATATTTTACCCTTTTTCTTTATTGTTTTTTTGCATTTTAGTATAATTATTTCTAATTTTGACACAAAGCTGGCAATTCTGAGAGAGGGGGACAAGAAGATTACATCGACACCAATAATGACATATAATGACCATCATATTTTATTTAATTTATCCCAGAAAGATAAAAGCAAAGTTGGCCCAGGCAGAATTTGAACTCAGAATGTAATGATCTGAAAGAAATGCTAATTCTGCCACCTCACCATCTTACACTTGAGTGTAAAACCAATCCCAATTTTGGCTGAAATATTTTGTTGTTCCTTTTGTTATCATATTTCCGCTGAACACACTGCCTTTGTTTCAAATAATTTTGAAAATTACTTTTTATGTTTTGTCTTTTACTTGTTTCAGTCTTTAGACTGTGGCTATGCTGGGGCACCACCTTGGAGAATTTTTTAGCTGAATGAATCAACCCCCAGAAATCAGAAATGTTTTTTTTTTTTTTTAAGCCAGGTACTTATTCCATGAATATCTTTTGCTGAACAACTAAGTTACAGGGATGTAAACAGCAACACCAGTTGTCAAGTAGTGGTGGTGATGGTGGTGGGGATACAAACACAGACACACTGACACAGCATACACATATGTATGTATGTATGTATGTATGTATGTATGTATGTATGTATGTATGCATGTATGTATGTATCGCTTGTAGAAATACATAAATCTGGAGGAGAAGCACACCCTAAGATGTAGAGCAGTTAATATTATAGTGGGGTAAGCCAGTTTATGGGGTTAGTCTGGGTTTCTCGCTCATAAGGGGTTTAGCCTTATAGCGTATCTTCAGACCCCAAACACTGCTGGCCTGAGACCTCTTTAAAATATGGAGAAGTTAAGCCTCATTTTTAAGAGTAAAACCCTAGGTGATTATCTCGCCCTTAAAAATGATGCTTTTCCCCCTCCATACTTTAAAGAGGTCTCAGGCCAGCAGTGTTTGGGGTCTGAAGATACACCATAATGCTAAACCTCTTTTGAGTGAAAAACCCAATGTAACCCCATAAACCGGCCTATCCCACTATAATATATATGTGTGTGTGTATATATATTGTTATGGAGGTGAATAAATGGGAAAACGCTATGCCCTAGTTCCGTTGGTTGGAGTCGAACCGGCGGGGAAAAAAATAATGGTTCTTTGTCTTGTCAACGGCAAGGTTAAAATTAATGAGTTTAGGAACTACCTCTGACCCTTACATGGTCAGGGAAAGTTGAAAAATAAAATTAAAATGCCACCCTTTAAAATGCGACGAACTGGTGTTAGAGGGACAGACAGTGAAGGGCTGGAGAAGGGTTCAGTTGGCAAAAGGACAGACAGCGAAGGGCCGGAAAAGAGTCCGGTTGGGACAGTGAGTCGATACAGACGGTCAGCCAAGAAGGTGGTGATGGCGAGAGGCAACGGCGAGGTGAAGAAGACAGGCAGAGAATATTGGGAATTGACAGGCGAGAGGTAGAGAAGAGGATGACAGCGAAGAAGCTGGACTACTATAGCGGGTTCAGAAACATTCTGTATTGTTGTTTATGTTTTGATTTCTGTTTTGGACTTTGATGTTGAATTATGATGTTTGAAAAAGAGACTGTAATCTGTTGAAAAGAAAAAGAAAAAAAGAACTTGTAAATGTTTAAAGAAAATTGAGAATGAACTCTCTGCGTAAGAAGAGAAGGAGGAGAAAAGAAAAGAGAAAGACTTTGTTGTGATTCTGTATTGTGTTGCATGTCAACCAGTTGATTGTTTTGGAAAAGTCGATTTGTGTATTACGTTTGATTGATTTTGTAAAGTTATGAATTGTTAATTGTCTGTTAACCTTGTTTTTAAATGTATTTGAAACGTTTTAATTGATGTAGTAAAATTATATAAATTGATGTTAAATGTAAGCAACTGCCTCCGCTGTCTCTCTCCTTTGTTGTTGTTGTCTTTGGTCTCTGGCTTGCATTCGCTGCCCACTCCCGCTTTCTGTGGTGGATTTCCATTTGACTGAGCGTAGATGTCGTCGCCGACTTAGGGTCCTGAGTTGAGTTGAGCAACAGGCATAACAATATACATGTGGAGGCACAATGGCCCAGTGGTTAGGGCAGTGGACTCGTGGTTGGAGGATCGCGGTTTTGATTCCCAGACCGCGCGTTGTGTGTATTTATTGAGCAAGAACACCTAAAATCTCTCCGAGGCTCCAGCAGGGGGTGGTGGCAACCCCTGTTGTACTCTTTCACCACAACTTTCTCTCACTCTCTCTTCCTGTTTCTTGAGTAACGCTGCGATGGATTGGCGTCCTGTCCAGCTGGGGGGGGGGAACTCATACGCCTCAGAAACTGGGAAACCTGGCCCATGGGACTGGCTAGGTTTGAAAAAGGCGACGTTTATCGTTTTATCATATATATATATATATATATATATATATTGGCAATTATGTGGATAATTATGTTACTTGTGATCTGTGTAAGTTGGACCAATTAATATAAATATCTGCATATTTATACATAAAAATTCATCATCTGAAAGTTTCCACCTTTTGCTTTCTCTCATATTGCATGTATATGTATATACATATTTTGTATCTGATGTTTAATATATTTAATATTTAATATATTTGATGTGTCTAATTTGTTTATCTGCATAATTGCCTCTATACCCACTCAACTTGATCCCTCTTAAAACCTTCTTTACCAGTGGAATGATACCTGCAAAAACATCGGAGTCTAAGTTTGAATCATTTGAGCACTACTTAGTGGGAACTATATATATATATAATAACAAAAAGGGGAGGTATTTTGTTTATCCCCACATGGTGAGTATTTATGCAAAAAACATATATATAAAATAAAATAAGGAAAATGCACACACTTTACATAATTTTAATATATTTTATATTGTGTTTGCCGACCAGTTTTGACAAACACAATATAAAATATATCAAAAATATATTGAAACTATGTAAAGTGCGTGCATTTTCAGTCTTATTTTATATATGCATGTATGTATGTATGTATAGATGGATGGATGGATAGTGGTGGTGGTGGACAAACACACTCACACACAGACACACATGTATATATGACAGGCTTCCACACAGTTTCCAGTTATTAATTCCACTCACAAGGCATTGGTTGACCTAAGGCTATAGTAGAAGATAGTTTCTCCCAGTGAGATTGAACCTGAAAGCACATGGTTGCAGAGTGAGCTTCTTGAACACAGTCATACCTGCACCTCCAGGAGCAGTCATAAGCAAGTTGGTATTAAAAGGGTTAAATTTCTCATATTACACATGAATAAATAGAGTAAGCGAAATATTGAAGAATTGCAGGCCAGCAAGAGAATCTCTATGTAGTCATTTGACCTGCTAGAAATAGCAGTCAAATCTCTCTCAAATCATACCTTTCCAACTTATATAAAGAAAAGGCTACTTTAACCCTTTAGCATTCAGATTATTGATTACTCTATCAAATGTAATGTTTATATATTTACATCATTTTGAATTACTCATGCATTGTCTTGTAGCTTTGAGATTTCATTAATGTGACTTTTTACTTTAGGTATGACATTGCAGGGTAGGTGTAAGAGGCCAGATCTGGCTATTTTGAACATAAAACAGGAAGAATACTTGGGTTGGATATGTCTAGTTTAAATGCTAAAGGGTTAACATTCTTAGGCATCATCATCATCGTTTAACATCCACCTTCCATGCTGGTATGAGTTGGACATTTTGACCGGAGCTGGCCAGGCAGGCACCTGCACCAGACTTCTGTGTCTATTTTGGCCCAGTTTTTACAGCTGGATGCCCTTCCTAACACCAACCACCAAGCAGATTAAACCCCAGCAGAGTGGACATTCTTAATAAAAAACATGCAGTCATAGCTGGAATGTTTTTGATCATAGATCTGGGGCTAAAGAACAACAATAAGAGCAACAATGGTGTCTGATTTAGCACAAGGCCAGCAATTTTGAGGAGAGTTGGGGTTGGAGATAGTTGATACAATTGACCTTAATCATAAAAGAATCAAAGGTCCTTCTCAAGCTATAAGGTGATAAGGCCACTTTCCAGGATTCTGTGATGTATAGATTCTAAACCTGGGCAGGATGCTGGTCTGTCGCAGGATTAATAAATTTTGCTAGCTGAGTGGAATGGAGCAACATGAAATGAAGTGTTTTGCTCAAGAACACAGCACATCACCTGGTCCAGGAATTGAAACCACAATCTTACAATCATGAGTGCAGCACCCTAACCAATAAGCCAAGCACATCCACACTGACCCCAATACTTTACTAGTATTTTATTTTAAAGACCACCAAAAAGAGGAGAGGCAAAGTTGACTTTGGAAGGAACTAAATGAAGAATGTGAAGAGCCAGAAGATATACTGCATGGCATTTTTCTGATGCACTTACAATTCTGCCAATCCATTCCACAACAATAATGGTAACAACCTGTGCAATTATTGATTTCTTATCTGGTTATGAGGCTTTGGCTGTACAAGTTAAGAAAAAAATAGGATTACACGTCATTCTTGACATTCTGTATGTGTCATATTCTCTTACTGTGACATAGTAAGATATCTGTGATTCTGAGTCAAAGGAGGAAGTCTCTGCATGTTCATTCAACCTACTAGAAATAGCAGCTAAATTTCCTTCAAATCACAACTGATTTCACAACATGAACACAAGGCTCCAGATTTATAGACTATGAAGACATATGATTACATGGACATTCAAACCATTTTTAGTAATATTTGTGACATTATCATCACCACCCACCACCATTATTTAACATCTTTTTTCCATACTGGTATGGACTGGATGGTTCAACAGGAGCTGGCAAGCCAAAGGACTGTACCAAGCTCCAGTCTCTGCTTTGGCATGGCTTCTACAGCTGAGTGCTTTTCTGAACATTAACTACTTTACAGAGTGCACTGAGTGTTTTTTTATGATGGCACCAGCGCTAGTGAGGTTGCCAAGTACTTGCTAAACAAGATCCCTTAAGTATTGACGTATGCACAGTGTGTACTGAGGGCTTTTTATGTGTCACTGGCACCAGTGAAGTCATCAAGTAACTCTTGTTTCATAAATGAAATATCTGGGTATTTAATTTTCTGATGGGAAGCAGTGGGAAGGACAAACATAATATTTTTATACAGAGTTGATAAAATGACACAAGAAATCAGCAAAGTTGTTAGTGCATTAGGTGAAATGCCTTGCAATATTTGTTCTGGTTCTCTGCATCCTGCATGCAAATCCCACAGAGGTCAGCTTTGCCTTTCATCCTTCCAGGTTCAATAACAAGAGCACCAATTTAAGGTCATGAATTAGCAGAACTGCTGGAGGGTTAAGCATGTACATGTCCTAGTTCTCTGTGTTCCAACAGCAGCACCAGCAATAATACTGGTGCCAAACTGCATCAGCCCAAGTCAGTGGATTTTCTCTTGGATAAACATTGACTGCACAGAGAGAGGAAACATGCATGCATGGCTAACTGCCTGTCTTCCTCAAAAATTGATCTTGCTCTGGCCTGCATATATTTGTGCAGATGTATGGTCAATATTGTCCAACAGAGAGGCCTTGGGTAAAATAATATACTAGTCTGGGCTGATGGCTAGACAGAATTATTAGAGCAAGAACAAAATACTTCATAGCATTTTGTTATAGTTTTTATGTTCTAAATTCCCAGGAATGTGTGGGCAAGTAGCTTACAAGAGAGTGTATGGGAAAGATATCTAAAGAAAAGCAATGGAGAGCTATGCTGTTTCCTCATGTCCCCTGGTCCACAGCACTGTAACAGCCTCTGCTTCTTAGAACTGACTAATTGCATACCACCTCTACACAGGCCCATCCAACATAATCTCTCCTCCTCTGGTTACACATTCTGTATCTTACCTCTTGAGGTCTACACTAACTACATTGTTCATTTCTTCCTTCCAAAGATGTCAACTCCCTGGAATCCCTTTCCCATCCACATATTTTTTCTTGACAGACCATTAACTGTGCAGTTCAGTCGCTCGAGCTAAACATCAACCACATTGATCATACAAGTCTTTGAGGGCCTCTGAAGGTCATAGACAGAATCCTATCCTTCCAATGAAAGCCACACACAAAAGAAAAGAAAAAAAGCCTGCTGCTCAAAAGCTCCTGACAACACACCTCTTCTCTATGCTCAGGTAATTATTAAAAAAAATTCCTACTCAACACCCACAACCCCCACTCTCGTTTCATTCACTTGTTTTTATAACATTAGATATTTAGAGCAATCAGTGATATGATTTTCAATTATTTTGGTTTAATAAAAGCCTATGTTAAATAATGTATTGCATGGTGATCATCATTATTGATTGCAAAAGAAAGAAGGAAAAAAAAAAGAAATGAAGAAAAAGCAAGCAAAAAAAAAATTAATAAAAAGAAGACTGAAAAGAGAAAAAAATACAAAAAAAATAATTAGGAGTGGTTCAATTATGGCAAAAACATTTTTTACAAATACAAATTGATGGTATAGAGGACAGAGTCGTTTAAGTGGATGAATATCCTGGAAATATGGTGTACCTTCAATAATGTGGACAGTGTGTTGCTTGTATTGTAAATGCAATTTCAATGGACAATGATTAACGAAAAAATATGTTATTATAGATGTTTAATTAGCTACAGTTCAGCCCTGATTGAGCAGACCAATGATGAAACACTTTCTAGTTACGACCATCCTGTATTTTTTGTTTTCTGAAGTCTGTATTGACCAATGTGTACTTTTTTTTTTTCTATATATATTTTTTTAAGACAGTGGGGTGTGATTTATAAAGACCTGGTTGTTATTTCTAGCTAGTTGATTGATTACACAATCATTAATTTGAAAAAGAAAAAGAAAAAAATTCAAAGAAATCAATTTCAATTTCCAGTACATTAAAACACTGGTGGCAGTAATAGTGGTGGAGGTGGTTGTGATGGTGTTGGTGGTGGTTGTGGCAGTGCTGGAGGTGGTTATGATTGATGGTAGTAGTTATGATAGTGGAGGTGGTGATGGTGATGGTAGTGGAGGTGGTTATGATGGTGGTGGTTATGGTAGTGGCTATGGTGGTGGTAGTAGCTATGATAGTGGAGGTGGTGGTAGTGGTGGTGGTGATGCTAATGGAGATGGTTATGATGGTGGTGGTTATGGTAGTGGTTATGGTGGTGGTAGTGGTTATGGTAGTGGTAGAGGTTATAGTGGTGGTGATAGTTATGGAGCTGGAGGTGGTTATATTAGTGGAGGTGATTATGGTGATGGAGGTAATTATGGTAGTGGTGGTGTTAGTGGTTATGGTGATGATTATGGTGGTGGATAAGGTGGCAGTAGTGGTTATGGTTATGGAGGTGAGGATAGTTAAGGTGGCAGTGATAGTGATTATGTTGGTAGTGCTGGTTATGGTGGTAGAGATGGTTATGGTAGTGGAGGTGGTTATAATGGTGGTGGATGTGGGAGTAGTTATAGCAGTTATGATGATGGTGGTGGAGGTGGGGGGTAGTTATAGTGGCAGTGGTTGAGGTGGGAGTGTTGGTGGCAGTGGTTAAGATAGGGTAAATTCAAATAAATCAATGAGTTTAAGTATACTATTTAAGTATACTGGCCTTTTTGTATGTAGAAAATGGTCGAACAGACAAGTCAATGGGGCTGTTAAGCTCAAGGACCACAAATTCCTATTTACTTTTGGCATTCTTGTTCCTGCTTGGTTTGCTGTTGTTTAAGAATGAAAGGCAAAGTTAACCTTCACAGGGTTTGAACTGAATTGCAATTTGGTGAAGAAAACTGGAAAAAGACTGCAAAGTATTCTATTAAATGCTTCTAATTCTTCAATTGATGGAATGAATGCTAAATGATAAATACAGAGACAAGGACAGCTTAATCAGCGACATCTGTCTCATAAAGTCTGTGACCTTGGACAAATATTATAAGTTGTAAATTATTTAAATGTCAGTGTCTAGGATGAGTTATTGTTAATAAAGATTACAATAATTTGGAGATGAAAAATCTATTAATATTTACATCTGACCTATGTAGTGTAGATGTAAATATGAAAAACATCTATGTCTCTAAAGACATAGTTTTATTGTCTGAAACACTACAGTAATCTCATTAATTACTTCTATTGAGATTCAGTCAAACATCATCATTATTTTACATTCTTTATTCCATGCTGGCATGGGTTAGATGAGTTGTTTCAGTCTGTGTTAGGACTTATTTAGAATTAATGCTCTCCTAGATGGGTCAGGGATCACATCTTGCTGGTAAATTCCATTTTTAGGCACAGTTTCAATGACTGGATTCTCTAACCTACTCTCAATCACTTTACCATTTTACTGTGGCACTGGAATCAGAAAGACTGGTTTATCCCCAAGAAAACTAAAATTGGCCTGCCCTCCCTAATATTGTTACCATTTGTACATTCACTTGTACCAGAGAAGTTGTCTCATCTATGACAAGACCAAAAAGAGATGCCTCTTCTCTGTGCTATCTCAGTTTATTTGTTCCTTTATTTTCCACACATTGGATGTACAGAAAGGGACATTTTTATTATGTAACTTGTATCAGGGAAGTAGGGGAGTCTGTGATCAATCTAGAGACTCCTCCACCCTGAATCAGTTTGGGTTAAAGAATCCCTTCTCATTGCACAAGTCTTTATTCTTATTGCCTATAGGTCAACTTCTTAGGCTTAACCCTTTAACATTTAAAATGGCCAAATCTGGACAAAATATTCTACCAGTTTTGTGTTCAAACCAACCAGACTGGGTCTTTCACACCTACATTACAATGTCATTCTTAAAGTATACAACCACATCGTCAAAATCTTGAAGGTGCAGGAGTGGCTGTGTGGTAAGTAGCTTGCTTAACAACCACATGGTTCCGGGTTCATTCCCACTGCATATCACCTTGGGCAAGTGTCTTTTACTATAGCCTTGGGCCAGCCAAAGCCTTGTGAGTGGATTTGGTAGACGGAAACTGAAAGAAGCCTGTTGTATATATGTATATATGTGTGTGTGTCTTTATGTGTTTGTGTTTGTCCCCACCAACATCGCTTGACAACTGATGGTGATGTGTTTACATCCCTATAACTTAGCGGTTCAGCAAAAGAGACCGATAGGATAAGTACTAGGCTTACAAAGAATAAGTCCTGGGGTCGATTTGCTCAAGTAAAGGCGGTGTTCCAGCATGGCCACAGTCAAATGACTGAAACAAGTAAAAGAGTAAGAGTACAAGATAATGCCTAATGACTTCAAAATTGTCAATAAATAAAAGTTGTCAGACAAATTAATCTGAATGCTAAAGGGTTAAATTCCATGAGGCATGGAGGCTGGTTATCAGAAAGTTCATAATGGTAGTGTACTAAGCATTTCACCCAGTATGTAAACGATTCTGCCAGTTGTCCAAGATAAATACATATATAATTTCTTTCAATTTTTTTTTCTTTTCTGAAGTATTTGGTTCTTGTGATTGTGTAAAGTCCACATAGGGATCAATGAAGATGCAGTCTTAGGAAAGAGCATCTTTGGAAACTATACCCTTTGTTTTACCCTTGTAATGTTGAGAATTGTCATCTAATATTTTTATTTTTACATCAAGAAGTGAAAATGTTCTAGAAAGAGCTACTTACAACTGTCCATGAGAAAATATTGGTCCAGCTCCTTTTCTCCGTTGTGGTTGTATTATTTAGCAATTACATCACAGAAGAATCAGTCTAACCATTTAATAATACAAAATCTGTAAAACTGATAGAAAGTGAATTTAAAAGATTTTATGAGTTAAAGAAATGTATTTTATGACATGTTATTAAAATTATTGAAAAAGTAATTGCTATACCACTAGAAGGCATGAAACTGTAAAACTGTCTGATATAAAATCTCTTCATAGCTTTGTATTAAAAGCATAATATATATCTGATTAAGATGAAGATAGTCACTGTAGTGACTCATGAGAACACCAGACATGTTTAGTCTTTCTTGAGATTTGTCAATACCATGTACATGACTGTTGCCTGCCTAAATGAAATTCATACCTCAATATAAAGAAAACAGCAGTTAAAATATTCACTGGTATTACTAAAGCTTACTGGGCTGTAGAAAAAACACGTTATATGTAACTGAAACAGCTTTAAATTAGAAATGCCATCTGTGTACCATACTAAATGTAAATATACATCATTAGAAGGCATAATGCCATGGAATTGTCTGAGATAAAATCTCTTTATAGACATGTTGTGTTAAAAACAGGCATAGGAGTGGCTGTGTGATAAGTAGCTTGCTTACCAACTACATGGTTCCGGGTTCAGTCCCACTATGTGGCACCTTGAGCAAGTGTCTTCTACTATAGCCTTGGGCAGACCAAAGCCTTGTGAGTGGATTTGGTAGACAGAAACTGAAAGAAGCCCGTCGTATATATATATATATATATGTGTGTGTGTATATGTATATGTGTGTGTATGTTTGTGTGTCTGTGTTTGTTCCCCCAACACCGCTTGACAACCAATGCTGGTGTGTTTATGTCCCCGTAACTTAGCGATTCAGCAAAAGAGACCGATGGAATAAGTACTAGGCTTACAAAGAATAAGTCCTGGGGTCGATTTGCTCGACTAAAGGTGGTGCTCCAGCATGGCCACAGTCAAATGACTGAAACGAGCAAAAGAGAAAAAGAGTAAAAGTGTATACATACCAGAGCAAGATGAACATTATTACTGCAGAGACTCATGGGAACAATGATGTGTTTTGCCTTTTTTTGAGACATGTCAATGCTGTGGCAATTTTAATTTAATGTTGTTTCAATTGCTTACTCTAAATTCCTTTTTTTTAGAGCCCAACATACTTCTGCAATATCAGTCATTGTTTTATTCACTGTTTCCCATATATTGAGGCATGAATTTCATTCAAGCAGGTGACAATTGAATGCACAATGACACTGACAAGCTTCATAAAAGATGAAATGTATCTGTTCTTCTTTGAGTCACTGCTGCAAATATGTTTGTCTCATTCCAATATAAATCATGTTTTTAACACAACACAGAGAATGTTGTTGAGAGAATAATGTTTATAGCAAATGCTTTAAATGATTTTAACTATTGCATGAAATTGAAGACATTATCAATCTATTATGTTATTTTGTTATGGTACAATTACATTGTCAATACTCTTTACTCTCTCTTTTACTTGTTTCAGTCATTTGACTGTGGCCATGCTGGAGCACTGCTTTTAGTCGAGTAAATCAGTCCCAGGACTTATTCTTTGTAAGCCTAG
Organism: Octopus sinensis; assembly: GCF_006345805.1. Taxonomy (NCBI): domain Eukaryota; kingdom Metazoa; phylum Mollusca; class Cephalopoda; order Octopoda; family Octopodidae; genus Octopus; species Octopus sinensis. The sequence continues at coordinate 39,504,312 of NC_043002.1, read as the reverse complement.
TACTTATTCTATCGGTCTCTTTTGCCAAACTGCTAAGTTACAGGGATGCAACACACCAGCATCGGTTGTCAAATGATGTTGGGGGGACAAACATACTTACACACGCACACACACACACACACATATATATATATACATATATACGACAGGCTTCTTTCAGTTTCCACCTACCAAATACACTCACAAGGCTTTGGTCAGCCAGAGGCTATAGTAGAAGACACTTGCCCAAGGTGCCACACGGTGGGACTGAACCCGGAACCATGTAGTTGGTAAGCAGGCTACTTACCACACAGCCACTCCTACTTCAAAAAATACTTAATACTTACATTGTATATACTACATACTTGTTTTCATATCAAAGAAAAGTAAATGTGGTTGGAATTGAACTCAAAGTCCCATTGAGCTGTGGATTCTAAAAAACAATATGTCAATAATATGTGTGTGTCTGTGTGTGTGAGAGAGAAGGTGTATGGCCAAGTTGTTAGGGTGTTGTATTCACTGATCACAAGATCATGGTTTCAATTCCTACACTAGTGGTGTGTTGTATTCTTGAGCAGAACATTTCATTTCATGTTGCTCCAATCCATTCAACTCTAATGGATAAACCTACGATGGACTAGTATCCTATTCAAAGGGAATGTTGGCCTACCTGCCAAGCCTGTTGATTGGCATCTTTTGAAAGCAACAACAATACAGGGAAATGCATTGTGACCAGAGGTATATTACAACATCCTATAATCTGATTGATACAGTGATACACACACATACATATACTTAAAGTATTTATTTACCATTCACTTGTCTTACAAATAATAAATAATATAAATGTTATGTCTATAATAGATTATGTTTTTGATTTTGTTCCATTGTTTATCAGTCAAATGTCTTATGAATAACATAAATATGTATATAATAGATTATGTCTTCGATTTTGCTCCATAGTTAAGTATTACATGCAAAGACTATAGCAAAATAATGTTATAGATTAAAATTCTTGCTCTGAAAAATCAATACAAACGTATGATTTTGAAGAACTATTTCACTCATATGAACACAAAATATCAGACATAAAACCTATCTGGAAATTGATGTTATTGCTGTAATTTTTATAATAATTACTCAAGTACTAACATGCTATCTTAAAGATAGCACATTGGTAGTGACAGTGAATTTTATACATTGTGATCTAACATGTATTTTTGCATTTCATTGCTCTTTTGGTTGTTGTTTAGCTCCACATCACCCCAAATTAAGCACACTTAGGATTGAAAAAATTCCATCTGTGACTGTCCTGTTTTTTTTCCCAAGCATAGTGCACTAAGGATCACATCATCTAATACATCTTTCTTCTGTTGCTCCCGTTCAAAGCAGGTCCAAGAGTTCCTCTACTCACTGGCTGGTTTCATTGAGTAAAAGGCAAATATGGATATATATACGCATGCATGTATGAATATATATATATGTATGAATGTATGTAGCAAGTGGACTTAGAAAATTCTGGTTGGTTTGGTGATTAGTAAGCTAAATTAAAACAAAGAATCAGGTGACATGTATTACAGTGGAATATGAATTTCACTTCAGAGACAAATTAAAAAGTAAAACAATACGAAATGTGTATAGGATATATCCAAAATGGTACATTGAGAAATATAATAAAAATTGATGGAAATATCTTTTGCTTTTTGTTCGTAACAGACATGACATGAAATGTGACAGTTGCAGTTAGAATTGATCTCTGTGTGTAAAGATCTGACAAAGAAGCAACAGCTGATACCCAAAAGTCACTGCTGGGGAAGCATGCAGAGAGAGAGAGAGAGAGAGAGAGAGACACACACACACACACACACACATAGGATACATTTCAATAAAGAAAGGATTAAAAACAAACAAGAAATTCTAAAATATTTTATATTGTATACATAGGTGTAGGATTGGCTGTGTGGTAAGTAGCTTGCTTACCAACCACATGGTTCTGGGTTCAGTCCCACTGCATGGCACCTTGAGCAAGTGTCTTCTACTATAGCCTCAGCCGGACCAAAGCTTTATGAGTGGATTTGGTAGACAGAAACTGAAAGAAGCTTGTCATATATATGTATATATATGTATATATGTATATGTATGCATATGTTTGTGTGTCTGTGTTTGTTCCCCCAGCATCATTTGACAACTGATGCTGATGTGTTTACATTCCTGTAACTTAGCAGTTTGGCAAAAGAGACTGATAGAATAAGTACTAAGCTTACAAAGAATAAGCCCTGGGGTCAATTTGCTCGACTAAAGGCAATGCTCCAGCATGGCCGCAGTCAAATGACTGAAACAAGTAAAAGAGCTATTTTCTGGATCTAAATCCAGATTCATCCACAGTTGATGATTATGATGATGATTGTTACCATCCCTTTCATCATTTTTATGTCCCCATTTTTCATGTTGGCAAGGGTTGAATGAGACTTTGTTAGGCACTATTCTGCTAGGATGTTCTTTCTGTTGCTAACCCTTATGTAAGTAACATACACATACACCTACATATGTACACACACATATATAATAAACATAAATTATGTGTGTGTGTGTGTGTGTGTGTATTATATCATATTATATTATATGACAGGCTTCTGTACAGTTTTCAACTACCAAATTTAACTCACAAGGCATTGGTCAAACTGAGGCTATAGAAGAAGACATTGAGAATTGAACCCAAAATCTCAGTGTTGTAAAGCTAACTTCTTAACCACACAGCCACGGCTGCACCTATAAAAGAAAAAGAAAGACAACAGAATTACAATAAGATATACTTAGATTATGTTCTCATCTCATTCCTTTCTTCTCTATCAAAAATTAAAAGACTGAAGGTTCAACTAATGATATATATTTCATTAAACCAAGAAAGATGGAAGTTTAAGTTGATATCATGTGATTTTCAGCTGAGCAAAAAGCCTGTCATTCTAAGTCTAGTGCTCCACTACATGGATTATATTCGTTCTATTGTAAGTCAGAGAAATAATGAAAGATATTTAGTAAAATAAAAATATTTATTGATTTAGAGAATAACTGCTTGAACTTTAGCTTGGTTCAACAGTAATAACATTATGGATTACAACATTATTCTACAATTTGGGATTTGCAAGTTGTGAAATAAAAATAGAACTTATGTTTGAAAACAAGGGTTTTAGATACACAAAACTATGGTTACAATTGATAATAGTGATACTACTGTACCAAATAAGTCTTTCACAATGGATTAGTATCAGTAATATTCTCTTGTTGCCTCGTTGTACCAAAACAGTTGCAGAATACTAAATTAGAATTCACTAAAGAATTGGAAATGTTAACCCTTTAGCATTCAGATTCCTTTGTCAAATGTAATGCTTATTGATTCATATTGTTTTGAATTCATCATCCATTAGCTTGTAGCTAAGACATTTTCCTGATGTCAGAAAGACATTGTAGGTTAAGTGTGAGAGGCCAGATTTGGCCTGTTTTAGCATTCTGTTGGTCAGAATTTCACCCTGAATTATACAATAGAGTTAACAGTAGGTGCAGACATGGCTGTGTGGTAAGAAGCTTGCTTCCTGACCACATGGTTCTGGGTTCAGTCCACAGCACCTGTGACAATGTCTTCTACTATAGCTTCAAGCCAATCAAGCCTTGTGAGTAGATTTGGTTGACAGAAACTGAAAAAAGCATGTCTTGGGTGTGTGTGCATGTGTGTGTATGTGTTTGTGTGTATTTATGTGTGTGTCTATGTTTGTCCCCACCATTGCTTGACAACCAATGCTGGTGTGTTTATGTCCCTGTAACTTAGCAGTTTGGTAAAAAAGACCAATAGAATAAGTACTAGGCTCAGAAAAGGTAAAGTCCTAGAGACAATTTCTTCAACTAAAACCCTTTATGTTCCTGTTACTAGCGGTGTTTATGTTCCCGTTACTTAGCGGTTCGGCAAAAGAGACCGATAGAATAAGTACTGGGCTTACAAAAGAATAAGTCCTGGGGTCGAGTTGCTCGAGTAAAGGCGGTGCTCCAGCATAGCCGCAGTCAAATGACTGAAACAAGTAAAAGAGAGAGAAAGAGTTGGTGCTCCAACATAGCCACAGTCAAATGACTGATACAAGTAAAAGAAAATAAGAGTAGAGAGTCAGGGTGGATTGAAGAAGGTGAAACTGAAAGTTTAGGTAAACAAAGTTTTACCTATATCAACTTAGCCATTGTTATAAAGGTATATCCATTTCCCTAGCTAGTCTGCACAATTATAAATACCAGCATTTTGTAAGGAAAAGGCTGTGGATGAAAGTAACCGACAGAGAGCAGGCCAACCAGCTCGAAATACAGTCTTGACAGAACATTACAGAGGGACAGCTATGGAATCCACCAGTGATACAGTTGTCTTACTTTCTCTTACTTCCTTACTCATGTATACGCCCTTGCACACATGCTCACTCTTGCTGCCTCAGTCACAGACTGCTTACTTCACATGCAAAGCAACATCACTATTCAGATGCAATCAAATGGATACCTGTCCTGTATACATTCCCGGGATTCTCTCTCCAGATGTGCACAATTTTTCTCAGTTTCGCATCACTTTCACCAACAACAAAATACTTTTCGCTTTGCTTGTCCTTAAATGCATATTTGTATGAATGCATCCCTTTTCCTAGATCGTTCGTTTCTTTGTTTAGAAACTCTCTAGCGGGGGAGTAGTGTAGGAATATGGGAAAAGTAAGCCCAACGCTATCTACCCTTTTACAAGAAAATATAACTCTTGTTATCTGTATGACATTACATGCCTACCATTGATGATGACTCCAAGAAAGAAAGACAGTGGCCACAGTTTATTTCTTCCTTACATATTTATTTCTTCCTTACATATAATTAAAGCCAGACTACAATGGGCATACATGTATAAAAACAGTTGGAAAGCATACAAGGTAACGGGAGTTATATTTTCTTGTAAAAGGGTAGTGTTGAACTTAAATACTCCCATATTCTCTGACATTCTAGCAGCAGTAACAAAATAGATTGATTGCTGTTGTTGAAACAAAAGTGAGTGAGAAAGGAAGTGATGGGTGGACAAGACCACTGTATTGCGGGTGGATTCCATAGCAGTCCTTCTATGACGTTCTGCCAGACAGTATTTTTGACCTGGTCAGCCTGCTCTCTGTCAGTCACTCTCACCCACAGCCTTTTCCTTACAAAATGCTGGTAGTTATAACTGTGCAGATTAGCTAGGAAGATGGATATACCATTATAACAGTGGCTAAAAATTAATGTAGGTCAAACTTTGTTTATCTAAACATTCAATGGCACAGAAAAGCCATAGGTGAAGGGAAAAACACATAGATTATTGTTCCCTTTGTGAGGACATTAGGCCGTATGGCTAGGGAGAATTTCTAGATTTGGTTTTGGATCTCGAGCAGGCAGGGCCAATTTTCTTTGCATTGTTAAAATTTTTCTCCAATATCAGAAAGATGAAAACATCTATAGCGAAAACTGTGACTTCAAGAGTGTAAGGTACTAATTATCGGAGAAGAATCACTGATAAGCACTAGTACATCATCATCATCATCATCATCATCGTTTAACATCCGCTTTCCATGCTAGCATGGGTTGGACGATTTGACTGAGGACTGGTGAACCAGATGGCTGCACCAGGCTCCAATCTGATCTGGCAGAGTTTCTACAGTAGGATGCCCTTCCTAACGCCAACCACTCCAAGGGTGTAGTGTGTGCTTTTACATGCCTCTGGCACAAGGGCCAATCAGGCGGTACTGGCAACGGCTAAGCTCAAGTGGTGTTTTTTATGTGCCACCTGCACAGGAGCCAGAATTCCCAGTGGCATTAATTGATATGGAACTAACTGGTGTACACTTGGATAAATATCCCTAGAAAAGAACAACCTCTTTCCACACAGGTGTGCATGTGTGTGTGTGTATGTATATATATATATATATATACACACACACACATACACATATATATATATCAATGTGTGTGTATGTACATATACACTGATATAAAAGGAAAACTAAAATTATATGAATAACATTTTTTTACAAGACACTCAAGCATTAGTATGAATTTTCCAAAGCACTAAATAAATATAGTTTAATATCTACAGTGTACTTGATACTCTTTGAAGCAATCCGATGCACAGCAGCACATTATTTGAGAACTATTTCCATATCATCATCATCATTATCATTATTTAATATCCACGTTTCCATGCTTGCATGAGTCAGTCGGAATTCATTGAGGCAGATTTTTTTATGGCTTGATGGTGTTCTTGTCACCAAATCTCACCTGTTTTCAAGCAAGTTAATATTTCCCCAAGACCAGGCATCTTCTAATGGAAGATTGGAGACAAATGACAAGGCTTGTTTGCTGAAGACTTATGTTAAAAATTATTTTGCAATATCAAGACAAGGAGGGGCGCACACACACAACACACACACACACACACACACCGTATGCATGCACACAGATATACACACACAAATATACTATAGATTTCTTTCAGTTTCCATCTAATAAACTCAAACTCACTTGTAAGGTTTTGGTCAGTGCAGTGTTATTGTCGAGGTCACTTACCCAAGGTGCCATGGAATGGGATTGAACCCAAAACCACATGAGCAAAACTTTAATTACATTTGAATCAGACCTTGTTGTTGTTTAGCTCCAGATAGGCTCTAATTTATAATTAAAAGCATTTCAAGTATGACCATCTAATTTTTTTTGACATCATCCATGTCCCTTTTTTCATTGCCCCATTTAAAATGTAGGATATGATTTAACCCATTTGTATTTAAACTAGCAATACCTGGCCCAAATATTCTACCAGATGCAGCCTCTCACACCAATCCTATGTCATTCTAAAAGAAGACACTCACATCATTGAAATCTCAAAGTTACAAAATAATGCAGCATTAATTCAAAACAATGTGAGCTTCTGTTATCTAGGTGACCAAATCAGCACCCTTTTGAACATTGGGCCTCACGGAGGCAGTGGTAAGTGACCAAGACCTTTAGCATTATGCTGTGCTTGAGAAGACCCATCAAGCCAAGTCAAATCATAATCATGATTTCCATGCCAGTGTCATGTAACTGGCACCCATGCCAGTGTCA
>NC_043002.1:39484696-39489696 GCF_006345805.1 Octopus sinensis | reverse complement strand
ACTCATCTTTATGCCCAGATTCCAAAATCTAAATCTTATGAAATCTATTCAGAAGTTTTGCTCCAGAAAAATGGAGCACATAGAGCTCTAAAATGTGGGAGTTAAGGCCCCTATTGTGGGTGGATTGGTGGGGGGTCTTAAAGTCAACCAGAGAAGTTGAATTGTCGGGAATCTTTTTAATTTGGGTCTTATATCTATTGTTGAAATTTCTTTCAAATCGGAAATATATGAATGTTCACTGGGTTTGTAAAAGAGAGCAAAGCTACAGGAAACCAAAAGACAAATGATCACAATAAGTAGTCAGCTACCCTACCCTAGTCGTTACCACTCCCCAGTGTAAGATTCCTCACCATACAGGTGACAGGTACAGTCATAAGATGCATTATAAGATCTATAGCAACTGGAAGGGCATGACCCAAATCAAATAAACATTAACAACTGTGTAATGTGAGGGCTAAGGGGAAATGAATGTGTCATCTCTGGAGTTTGCCAATGATCACTATGCTGATAGGTAGCTGAATAGAATAAAATTGCAATCTATAAATCTCTTTGAATGACCAGTCAGTCATCTGGGAAGGTCTTGAAATCAAATCTATAAGTAACACACGAACACACATAAAGACATTGACTTTTATATAATATATACATACATGTATGTGTGTGTGTGTGTGTTATACACGGAAAGATAGATTGATAAATACAGTTGAGTGGGCAAACAAAAGTATGAGACATTGCCTTGAAGAATTTTTTGTCAAATGAACCACCCTAGCACTATTTTTTTTATTTTGATAAGCCTGGTACTTATTCTATCAGTCTCTTCTTGTCAAACTATAAAGTTATGGGGATGTAAATAAACCAACACCAGTTGTCAAGCAGTTGTGAAGACAAAACACAGACACAAAGACACACACATACACTTACATATATACATATATATACAATTGATTTCTTTCAGTTTCTGTTTATGAAATCCACTGACAAGGCTTTGGTTGGTCTGAGTAGCAGACACCGGTCAGCTGGCGATATCTGTCTCGACTTCGTATTTGTATATATACAAATACGAAGTCGAGACAGATATCGCCAGCTGACCGGTGTCTGCTACTCTAGGCCGATGAAGGACAATGATCCTGAAACACGGTGTCCCTAGATATAAGGACACAGGATAAAATGTGTCGAAGCTGTCAGGAGGCGTTCGATGCCTCCTAGGGCTATATAACGGTGGTGTACCCCCTACTGTCACGTTCTTGTTAGATTGACAGTATACAACCATTATATCGCTCCACCACCGTACACCTCTCTACGAGAGATTTAGAAACTCAATATTTCTTATATATATATATATATGTATATAATGTATATATGCATATATACATCTATATATATATACATATGTGCAGATGTATACATATATATGCATAATATATATATATATATATATATATATATATATATATATAGAGAGAGAGAGAGAGAGAGAGAGAGAGAGAGAGAGAGTTAATCCAAAAAGAAAACACAAAGAGAAAACACAACAACGCGAGGACGTGGAACAAATATAGTATTATTGGATGCTCAGGAAGGAAGGCAGGGAAGAAGGAGGGTTTAACATTTCGAGCGGAGCTCTTCATCAGAAACATAGGAAAAGGAAAGATCCAGAGAAGGGAAGACGGAGGGAAAAAAATTGCCAATGGTACACACATGGTCACATATATATATATATATATGTATTATGTATGTATGCATGTATATATGTATGCCTGTATATATATGAGATAATAGTTTCAATATTAATAGTGAAACTATTAAAGTGAAAGTATCTGACATTACAAGAGAGAGATGGTATTGTTTCACTTTTGACACATAATACTGAAATAGTGGAAGAGATAAGTGATTGCTCTGGGCTCACATTAGGCAAGAAACTGAAAAAGTTTTGGCCCATGACACTACATGGACCCTAAGTAAGGCATGTGTAAAATTTGAATGAAATCGGTTGTGTAGTTCTCAAGTTTTAAGGAGTCACACAGGCACACATTCTCATCTTTATATCTCTGCTAGTATATATATATATATATATCTCTGCTAGTATATATATATATATATAAATACAGTGTACATTTAAACACATAAGAAGCATCCACCATAGGACTCCTTGCATGCTAGAGAGAACAGTTAAATTCCAAACCACTATTAGGGATAAAATTTTGAAAGGAATGAAAAATAAAAACATTTACCATCTAACTCCTGGACCAATAGTTTCAGACTTTTTTTAGCAAATAAAATAATTTGCTAGGCAAAGCCTTCTTCAGCAGGTACACCTTAGATTAAATATATATACGTGAGGCAGTCCAGTATATACCCCATGCTGATACATTCTAACTTTTCATATCTACCATGCAAGTGCAGCTTGTTGGCAGTAAATAAAAATGCCGGCTTTTCAATTCAAAAATTATCCAGAAAAAAAAGTTATCAATAATTAATAATATCAAAGGGTAATCAGAAATATTAGAAATTCCCATTATCAGTGGTCTAGCATATAAAAATTTTGTCAATAAACTATATATTATTCATATAAATACAGTGTACATTTAAAGACATAAGAAGTATCCATCATAGGACTCCTTGCATGCTAGAGAGAACAGTTAAATTCCAAACCACTATTAGGGATAAAATTTCGAAGGGAATGAAAAATAAAAACATTTACTATCTAACTCCTGGACCAATGGTTTCAGACTTTTTTTAGCAAATGAAATATTTTGCTAGGCGAAGTCTTCTTCAGCAGGTAGATTAAATTTAGATTAAATTTATATACACAAGGCAATCTAGTATATGCCCTATACTTATACATTCTAATTTTTTAAATCTACCATGCAAGCGCAGCTCCTTGTCAGCAGTAAATAAAAATGCCGGCTTTTCAATTCAAAAATTATCATAAATATATATATATATATATAATATATATATATATATATATAATATAAATGCACACATATATATTTACACATTACGCCTTAACACATTCTAATGTTGAGAGTGGAAATATATCAAAAGTTTATAGATCCATCTATACAAACATAAACATGAAACATATAAATATATTTACTATAAGAAGAAAAAAATATATCATCTCATACCGCCTTCTTTCTTTATATTTATACTAGCAGTATCGCCCGGCGTTGCTCGGGTTTGTAAGGGAAATAACTATATAAGCATTTTTAGAGAGTTACTTCCCTTATAGATGCCAATTCGGGCTTTCTTAGCCATTTCTGTTTTGGTGTCTTCAAGCCATGAAGTCGTTGTTCTAAAAGAACGCTGGTCTCCTTGACAACGCTTTACGACATTGATTTCCTTACACTCCCTTCCCCACAGCTTCACGAGGGAGGGAAGAAGGGGGAGAAGCAAGCAGGTGCAGGTGTGACCATGGACGCCAACTCTGCCGCCATCGACACACGAAAAATTATGCATTAAAATGGAATAAAAAATGATGTTAAATTATTTTTAAAATCGTAGACTCATCGTAGACGCGCGCTAATACTCAGACGGGCTCGATATGAATCACGACTATAAGATACCCGAATTTGTTTAAACTGCACCGCAAAATGTGGGAGTAGTTAGGAATCTAAATCGAAGGGGACAGACACTCACACAACTACAGTTTTATATATATAGATATACATGGATAGATGGATGATTAGGTAGAGAGATATTCACACTCACACATATTATATATATGTGTATGTATAAATATAAATATATATATATATATATATATATATATATATATATATATATACATATATGTGTTGTGTGTGTGTATATATATATATATATAATATATATATATATATATATATATACATACATACATATATATGTACCCAAAAAGCAGAATAAGAAGGTAACGGACAACAATAAAACATACAGACAGACGATACAAAGACAGACAGAAAAAAAACAGGATGGAACATTTGTGACTTTCTTTCATCAGTCAAGCTTCCAATCATCATTACAGTTTCAGCCTGTTACAGTTGAGACTGTTCAAAATTGGTAGGCCCCAAAAATCTAAGCTAAGGGCATTAAATTTTTGAATGAAAGCAAGCAAATGTGTGTGACAACAAAGACAAAAAACAAGAAAATGGAGAAAATGTTACACGATTACAAACACAAACAGCAGGTGTCTTTCAACTAATAAGGACAAGTTAAATTAAGCTGGCGTATAAAGTGGAAGCCTTAAGACACAAACATAGATGAAAATCAGGAGACAGAAAAATAAGTTGTTGTGTGGATGGTGGTCAAACCAAGAAAGAAATATCATGCTTGGCTGAACATTGATCACGTAGGAGGAACAGAGAAAGGTAGGAGGCAGAGGGATTGAAGAATTAGGGCAGGAACTAGAGAGAGAGAGAGAGAGGAAGGGACAGAGAAGTGTACAGGGGTGATAATAGAGGAAAGCAGAGAGATTAAAGAAATAAAATGCCAAGAAATGTGAGAGAGGGGGAGTGAGAAAAAGAAAAGAAGAAAGAAAGAAGTCATACAGAATTTAGATACATACTTACTTACAAACTCAGCAAATGGTGTACATACGTTGCTATATGTATATATAAATCCAAAAAACAGAATAAGAATGTAACAAATGACAATAATTAATATATGATACGAAAGGTTTTGGTATCCAGAAGACCCAAAATGGCAGGTAAAGCTATGTAAGTGCTATGGAAGGACTTGGATAATAGAACTGTAACTGTAACATCCAACATATATTTTTGTTTTTATTCTCTTATTTCCATTTATACTTCCTATATCTCTCCCTTTCCAAAATAACTTCTTATATTGAACTCTACTATTTCCCTCTATTCAACTCTTTCATATCGTCTCTGATGAAGGGATATCCCTCATATCCCAGAAACAGCTGTTAAGACTACCGTTCTCTTTATAAATGTCCTAGAAATTTCACACTGTCTTGGCTTTGTTGTCTCATTTTATTTCACACACACATACACACATAT
>NC_043002.1:39422196-39479696 GCF_006345805.1 Octopus sinensis | reverse complement strand
TAACAAGTTTGCTTCCCAACTAAGTGGTTTCAAGTTCAGTTCCACTGTATGGTATCTTCTGCAAGAGTCTGTCTTCTAATATAGCTTCAGGCTGACCAAAGCCTTGTAAGTAGATTTGGTAAACTGACACTGAAAGATAAATACATGACTGCATGTGTGTGTGTGTATTTCAACCTTCTCAGCTTGGTATTGTGTGACATTGTGTTATATATGCAGTGTCATTCATTTTCAATCTTCCATGTAAACATGTCTAGCCATGTGACAATATTAGCTTACTTGGAAACAGGCAAGGGTTGGTGACAGAAAGGGTGCCCAGAAATAGAGAATCTGACTCAATGAATTCCATCTGACCCATGCAAAGTGGACATTAAAACGATGGCAATTATTATTATTATCACCATCATTATTATTATTATTATTATTATTATTATTATTGAGTGAGAGAGCAGTGCATGCATTCAAAGTAACACTGGGGTAAAATATACGAAGTCCAGTATACCCATCATGACTACCTGTCTGATAAGGGTACACCAGGCACATGCATCACAACCATATGTGTGTGACATAGTGATTTCATATCAAGATAAACAGTACATGACCTTGCAGGTGGGGCCCAGTTAGAATTTTCTTCTGGTCGAGTAGCCCATCCTGCTCAAAAGGTCCCTGAATAAAGATTGTTTAAGGATGTTGAACAAGCCACCCATGTTTCCAAAGGTGAATTATCCAAACCTCTAATAATTCCTTTCAACACACGGCTATGATGCTCCCCCACTACTTCTGCTTGTGATCAGAGATGCACATATCATCAGCCACTAAGGGACATACTCAACTGGTTACAGTCAAACAACTGACAAGCAAATCTGCAGTATTGAGCAGAATATTTGCTGTAGCCCATCTTTTATACCAAGACAAAACAATGTACATGATAACACTTCCAATCAGTTAAGATCAGAAGCCATGAGAGCCACTGCTTGGTAGTGCATCAGGGCATTATTATTATTATTATTATTATTATTATTATTATTATTATTATTATTATATTATTATTATTATTATTATTAGTGAAAAGGTGGTGAGCTGGTAGAATCATTAGCATACCAGGCAAAATATTTAGCAGCATTTTATCTGTCTTTACATTGTGGGTTCAAATTTTGCTGAGGTTGACTTTGTCTTTCATCCCTTTGGGGTTGATAAAATAAGTACCAATTGAACACTGTGGTTGGTATAATCAACTTATCCCCTTCCCTGAAAATGCTGGCCCTGTGCCAAAATTTTAAATTATAATTATTACAAGAGAAATAAGCAGATTTATAGAATTTGCAGACAGAACATATAAAAAGATTGTTCTTGATCATAAAATCTTTATAATAGCATATAAAATATAATCATTACATCTTATTTATAAGTGATAAAGGATGATCAGAAATTTAATAGATTTAAAAATAAATATTTTCTGATAAAAATTACTACTTGTGTTGGGTTATGTGAACAGAAATAAATGTATTAATATAATTCAATAATTCTATAATCATCAAATCCAGTGGTTATAGAATGTATAATTGAAATTCCATCAGAAGAATTGGTCTAACTCAAGCATTCTCATCAACACTTCAAGATGATGTGGTTCACAGAGAAGAATGAAAACTGGAAAAGTATAAGTAAAAATAGACTTGATATGGAAAATAACCAGAGAGTTAAATAGGCCAATGTTACAAATATAATTTATAGAACTGAAAAATCAATAAATTTAACAGGCTTGCATATTTAGGACAGAGTGGAAAATAGTTGTCCAAAATCAGTATTTCGTTTAATTTCAGAAAGTAGCTGAGTGGTAAGAATCACTTTAGATATTATGAGTATATTAAAGTGCCATTCTTCTGAGTTCTTGCATCAGCAAATGGATTAAGCATGTGAAAATTTACTTTTACTGTAATTCTCAAATATTGATTTCTAACATTTGGTACAAGGTTATCAGTCGGTGGTGGCAGAGAGAGAGAGAGAGAGAGAGATAGGTGTATAGTTGATTAGTGTTGATTTATTGCTACCTGAGTAGATGATGAATAATGAAGTTAACTGACAAATATTACAAAGCAAAGTTCACCTTTATGAAATTATATTTCCATGTGTATTTATATTTACATATGCACTTACCATAAAAGTATTACACATGGTAGTAGGGTGGTCAGGTAGGAAGGAACATTTGGCCATGTGTGACAACCCATCGATTGTCATCAAATATGATTTGTACCAACTCTCTTCAGGTGTAGAAAACATCAAACAATCCACTCATCATCAGAAACTCCCCTCTTTCTATTAGATCGATCTGTTGAGATTGTAGATATGTCCGAGGAGAAGTGAGGAGAATGTATGCTGTAAGAAGTGTGATGGAATGAGAGTATGAGCCAAACTCTTCATAATCAAGGACACAAATTCTTCTGGGTGGATAAGAGTACCAAGATATTTTGTTGGAATGGATAGAATACGTAATTGAGGTTGTCAGAATATGTGACAATAAATAACTTTAGAATATTATGAGCCACACAATAACTGAAGTAATATCTCTCTATATATGTATTATAGCTTGGAAAAACAGATGAACAAAAGAGCTATTTCTTAGAGGCCTTCTTGCAGACTACTTCAGTAAATAAATGACAATAAACTCATTGTCATGACTTGTGACTTTAACTCTCACTGTGCTAATTAAATTTTGCTGATAGTGTAGTATGCTAAGCACATGCAAATTAGTTCTCACAACATCTTTCTATTGACCAGTAAAAAAGTGTGTGTACTAGTACTACATCATACAAAATGTGGAGAATTCTGGAAAGTGTCTTATATAAAAAATGAGTTAACTCTGTTCCTGTGTCTCAAGTACACATACATAGAATTGAGTATACTCAGTTCTCACGCAGCAAGGGTTAACAGACATGTTAAGCAATGGCATAATGGCTATTCCAGTGTATATGGAAGTTATAGATGATAGACGGAATGAAGAAGGATCGAGGCTCTTGGAGTTTTGTAATGCAAATGACTTAACCATTTGCAGCTCGAACTTCTAAGATACTGGCCAGCTACCTGATAATCTACTAAACAGGGGAACATGCAAGTCAAATAGACTTAATAATCAGGAAATGGCTCAGACAGCTGGTTGTGAATATTAAGTCTTTTCTCTGAACAATGTGCCACTCAACATAGACTAGGGATCAGTGACCTCAGAATAAGGGTTAGATGGACTTAGAGACACATGTGCAGGGAGGTGGTTCCAAAGGGCTACTGTTTTAAGGAGAAAAGCCTGGACATAGTAATTATTGCAGGGGCTAGGGTGATAACAAAAGTAAAAGAGACGAGTGAGTCAGGAGTGTGTGTGGAGTATATGAGACATTTTGGCTTCATTTATTTGGTGTCACTGACTGAAGCTGACTTATTTAACATCAGACATTTTAATGTTTCTCTCATTCTCTTCCTCTCCCAACTTTCTCTCTGTTTATGTGTGTGAGTATATTTCCCTTTATGTATATTTAAGGAGAGGGAAAGTGCTTATGTCAGTCATGTTGTATTGATAAACTGATGTCTCTCCCTCTCTCTATCTGTGTATTTCTGTGTGTGTATGTGTTTGTCTACCTCCAGGGCCAAAAAGTACTGTTGCTAAGCCAAGTTCAATATCCAGTCAGCTATACCAAATTTTCAGCATCCAAACAGCTGCACCAAATCATTTCATTCTGGCCTGAGGGAAAGTAGCACAAGATCAGTGACTTTAGTATGGTAAAACAGGCAAGAAATATGCTGAATTCATTTCATTCAGAATTCATTCATAATTTTGCATATATTACGTCCAACCTGAGAATGTCAGAATTGATTAAATGATCTGGCTGTGAAGCTTTTGAGTATTTCTTTTAAGATTATTTATGCACCCTTAAATGGTGTCTGAAAAAACATCTATTCTTGATCACAAATATTTTCATTAAAATTAAATGTTAAATGTAATGACATTTCTTGGTACAATATTTTAAACTATCATTATCACAACCACCACCACTACCATTATCGTCATCATTTAACATCTGTTTTCCATGCTAGCATGGATTGGATGGTTCAACAGGAGCTGGTGAGTCTAAGGGTTGTGCCAAGTTCCAATGTCTGCCTTGGCATGGTTTTTATGGCTGGATGCCTTCCTTAGTGCTAACCTCATTACAGAGAATACTGAGAGCATTTTGTGTGGCTCCAGTACTAGCAAAGTCATTAAGTAACTCACAAAATAAATCTCTGGGCATGGCACTTAATTCTACATGCCCCAATTCATTTAAATGCCAGGAACTGGTACTAGATTTTCTGGTGATGTTACTTTGTTATCCAGGAGCTTCCTCCCTAATTCACTTAAGAACTGAAGCTAAAAAAATTAACATTATGATCTGTTGTTGGGGTTCACAAAACTGATCACTTAAATAATTTTTCTTCCATTCTTGTTTTTGTATTAGCCCTAGATGAGCCCTGAATGTACAGCCTATAGCACATAAGTAGTCAGTCAATAGCTGTGATCACCCCATCATTTTTTTTACAAGTATACAGTTTAGCACATGGCTCAGTGGTTAGAGCGTGATCATGAGGTTGTGAGTTTGATTCCCAGACTGGGCTATGTGTTGTGCTCTTGAGCAAGACACTTTATTTCACATTGCTCCAGTTCACTCAGCTGTGAAAATGTGTTGTGACATCACTGGTACCAAGCTGTATCAGCCTTTGCCTTTCCTTTGGATAACATCAGTGGTGTGGAGAGGGGAGACTGGTATGCATGGGTGACTGCTTATCTTCCATAAACGATCTTGTCCAGACTTGTGCTTTGGAGGGTAATTTCTTAGTGCAAACCCATGGTCATTTATGACTGAAGGGTGTCTTTACCCTTTGAAGTTCAGCCCTAATCAAAAGACTCCTGTGATCAAAGACATTCAAGCTTTTACCATCCAGTGTTTCTTTTCAGGCAATGTATCTAACATTACATTATACAACTTTTCTTCTTTTTCTATCATAATACAGTACCATTTGTGAGAGATTTGGCGAAAGTTGAGTGACCATGTAGAGGCTTCCTTGATGTCTCATGTCCTTTATTTCTTCTTTAAGACTATAGGCTGTTATTTCTAGAAGGATGAATGACCATATGCAGACATGCTTATTGGCTTGTAGTGGCCATAGCTGTTTAACTCCAGGCTAATCTGGAGGTTAAACAACAGCAGGCCTACAATCAGAGGTGTTCCCATGACTATCCTATCTATTATTTTGGGGGCAAAATGCATTCAGGATTACATTAGATATGTCATTTTCTTTTCTTTTTTTTTTTGCTTTTTTAAATGGTAGAGTAATCTGAGGGAGACTTGACAGATTTGACTGTCGTTTCTAGCAAACTCATCAACCAAATAGAGACTACCTCATTGACTTATTTCATTATCTTTATAATGGCCAGTGAATTAACTGAGTCATTTAAAGCATACAACAAAATGCCTTGTAGTATCTATTCTGGCACTCTGTGTTCTGAGTTCAAATCATACCAAAGTAAACTTTCTCTTTCATTCTTTGAGAGCAAATAAAACAAAGTGCCAGTCAAAGCTAATGGATTGGAAGAATTGTTAGTTCATGATATGCCTTATGATATTTGTTCAGGTTCTTTGTCTTCTGAATTCTTGAGTGGTAGAATTACCCATTGTAAAACTATTATTTGGCCCTTGGATGCTTTTAGCATAGCTAACTCAGTTGCAAGAATACAAGTAAGGTCTTTGCATTGAGGATAACTACTTACCTTCCTTCCACCTGTCTCAGAAGCCATGGGGAAAATATAGGGTTATAGGAGAATGGCAATATTTCTGCTGGTTGCTGCTGCACAAATTCTTTATTATTTAAGTAAAGACATTAACTTCTGACCAACCTCATCGAGTAGACCTATGATCATAGGTATTCCAGCCATGATCATTCTGTTCCCTTCTTTTATCTGTATAGAGAACCCAGAACTACATAATCTAATGATTCCATTTTTTTTTAAGGTGGTAGGTGAAAACTTGAGTATGTCAGTATTTTTTTATCATTACTTTTCATCAGGAAGACTACCACTGTGTGGTGCTTTGGGCAAGTGCCTTCTACTATAGCCCTAGATGACCAAATCTTGTGAGTGGTTTTGATAGACAGAAATTGAAAGAAGACAAATGTATGCATGTATGTGTGTGTGTGTGTGTTTGTATTAGTTTATGCCTGCCATTGCTTTTGTGGAAGTGCAGCTGTCGGTGTTATTGTCAGTGTTTCTTGTCAACAAATCACCCAAGTACTTTGTGTCTTGGAAGCTGTGTGGAATAAATGATCCTTTACTTGAAGAACAGGTATGGGTTAGTGCCAAGAGGTGCATTTTCCTATAAAACGATGCCTCAAATAACAAAATTTTCCAACCCATGCAAACATGGGGAAAAAAATGGACATAAAATGAACAAACAAATGAATAAAGCTAAGCTATTTCTCATTAATAATCTTGCAGAATGGCCAATTTTAATATTTCAAATATTATATACATTATCAATATATTTAAAATATATCTATCATCTTTGATTTAAGACCATTACTGCATATAAATGCTGATTTTAAAAATAAAACTGAAAGATTAGCCTACTTCAAACTAGTGATTTTTAATGAGATATTTTGTAAAGAACATAAAACGTAAGAACTAAGTAGTTACTAAGAATGAAAAATAAACAAGAAGCAGATGAAATTAAATAATGTCATGCTGTTTTGTTCTTTAGAATGTATTTTAAAGTCTTAAAGTATGTTGTTGGTGTTAATTACACATTTGATTTCATCATCATCATCATCATCATTTAGCATCCGCTTTCCATGCTAGCATGGCTTGGACGGTTCAACTGGGGTCTGGGAAGCCAGGAGGCTGCACTAGGCCCAGTCTGATCTGGTAATGTTTCTACGGCTGGATGCCCTTCCTAACGCCAACCACTCCATGAGTGTAGTGGATGCTTTTTACGTGCCAGACAGGGCTGGCAAACGGCCACGGTCGGATGGTGCTTTATACGTGCCACCGGCACGGGGGCCAGGCGGGGTTGGCAATGGCCACGATCAGATGGTGCTTTTTACATGCCACCGGCATGGAGGCCTGTCGGGGCAGCGCTTGCAATGGCCACGTTTGAATGGTTCGCTTACTTGCCACCGGCACTGGTATCACAGCTACAATTTCCATTGATGTTGATTTTGATTCTGGAAAAGGCTATTCAAAATATTAAAACAGATACAGTTTGGCAGTTCAGCACAATGTTGGACTATTGACCATAATTCATATCTTGTTGCACTGGTACTTTGCAGTGTCTGTTTTGAACAAACTCTCATTGTGAATTGGTACAATGTAGAGGTTGCTGTTGTTGTGAAGGTGCATGACTTAGTGGGGAGAGCATCAGGCTCACAATCATGAGGTAGTGAGTTCAATTTTCAGTCCAGGCTGTGTGTTGTGTTCTTGAGCAAGACACTTTATTTCATGTTGTTCCAGTTCACTCATCTGTTGAAATGAATTGCGACGTTACTGATGCCAAGCTGTACTGGCCTCTGCCTTTCCTTTGGATAACACTGGTGACATGGAGAAGAAAGGCTGGTATGCATAGGTGACTGCTGGTCTTCCATAAACAACCTAGCTTAGACTTGTGCTTTGGAGGGTAACTTTCTAGGTGCAATTCCTTGGTCATTCATGACTGAAGAGGGTCTTTACCCCATTTTTTTTTTTATCTTGTTATCATTTAACTTAAGGCTAACCTGATCAAGCACTCAAAGCTATGATCAAAGGCATTCCAATTGTGACCATCCTGTCTTTTTTTTTTTCTGTGTAGAGAATCCAGGGCCATATTACTCAATGGGTCCCTTTGTTTTTGCCATATATCTCCTCTGCAGCAAGACACCTGTGCTTATCCTTCTATCATACTTTATCCTTTCACTTCCTGAGATAAGGTCACCCATATTGACTTTCTCCAAAATACTTCCTCTGAGTAGTGAGAACATTTTCCTTTTCCTTCTTCCCTGTTCTTTTTCAATCTTGAAGTTACATAAAATACACCCAATGCACTCTGCTAAGAGGTTGGCATTAAGAAGGGTATCCAATCATAGAAACCATGCCAACAAAGACAGTAGAGCTCAACATAGCCTTGCAAACTTGCTGGTTACCTGTCAAATCCATCCAACCCATACCAGCATGGAAAGCAGACATTAATGATGATGATGATGATGATAATGATGACAATGATGGTAGGGTGTGATATGAATGAGATTTGTCTTCTATTTCTAGCAGGTCAAGGGACTGTTCATAGCATCATATTTCTTGTTGTTTTGTTCCATTTAAAAGGCAAAAAGCTGTATGATTAAGTGTTATAAATTTTAGCTAAAGGCAGAAATAAAAGAAAAAAAATAGTATAAAAGCTTTATAAGGAGGTGGGGGGGGGGCAGTAACTCCAAATAAGAACTGACTTGGACTATGACAACCTGTCCAATTCATGCCAGCACAGAAAGTGGACAGCCGATGATGATGATGATGGCTATGAGGATGATGTAAGATGTCATTAAAGAATGTAAACTTAACTGCCATTCCACATAAGCTTGGTAAAGACTATGACCATATTTGGTATACTGTGAACAGAGCATGGAAGTTTGTATAGTTTAGTTTCCTTTTTTGTTTTTTACTGTTTTTCTTTCTTTCCTAATATGTCATAACAAGTTTGCCAGATAATAAATTGCAATAAAAATAAATACTCTGTTTTTCAATATCAATTAAGTTGATATATATGTTGAGAGCTCATTCCATTTAAACCAAGACTACTCCACAGCAGTCGTCTTTTGGTATAGCTTTATCATCCCAAACCACCACCACCACCACCACCACTGCCATTACCACCATATTGACTACGAATACTGCTAGTCACACTCGTTATCATTATTAGTTTAATATCTATTTCTGCTTTTTTTTTTGCTTGTTTTCCATCATGTTGTTATGATCTGGAAGGATTCTGTATCAGACTTTTTTTTTTTGTTGAAGATTAGATAGCTTCCTTGCTCCTGATCATGGTGAAAGAATGCATATGGTACTAATTTTGCCAGCAGCATAGCATGATCGTTACCAGCTTCGTCTTACTGGCACCCACGCCAGTGGCATGTGTAAAAGATTCAAGCGAGGTCGTTGCCAGTGCCGCCTGACTGGCATGTAAAAGCACCCACTACACTCTCGGAGTAGTTGGCGTTAGGAAGGGCATCCAGCTGTAGAAACTCTGCCAGATCAAGATTGAAGCCTAGTGCAGCCATCTGGTTCACCAGCCCTCAGTCATACATCCAACCCATGCTAGCATGGAATGCGGACATTAAACGATGATGATGATAATGATATCCTGCACCTCTGGACTTGAATTATCTCCCTATTATGACATTGATTTTTTTTATTTTAACCCCTTAGTGTTTAAAACAGTCATATCGTCATCACCATCATCATCATTTAACGTCTGCTTTCCATGCTAGCATGGGTTGGACGATTTGAGGACTGGCAAACCAGATGGCTGCACCAGGCTACAACCTGATCTGGCAGAGTTTCTACAGCTGGATGCCCTTCCTAACACCAACCACTCCAAGAGTGTAGTGGGTGCTTTTACGTGCCCCGGCATGAGGGCCAGTCTGGCAGTACTGGCAACAGCCACGCTCAAATGGTGTTTTTTACATGCCACCTGCACAGGAGTCAGTCCAGCGGCACTGGCAACGACCTCGCTCGAATGTTTTGTTCACGTGCCAGTAAGGTGACGTTGGCAACGATCACACTCAAATGGTGCTTTTTATATGCCACCGGCACAGAAGCCAGACAGCTGCTTTGGCAGTGATCCCGCTTGGATGGAGCTGTAAGCGCTCCACTGGCACGGGTGCCAGTCATCGAATTTGGTTCGATTTCGATTTCACTTGCCCCAACAGGTCTTTGCAAGCAGAGTTTAGAGTCCAATGAAGGAAGGTTGGCATGGCTGCCAGTCGTCGAATTTGGTTCGAAACCCAAATATCTCAGCCATTTTATGTTTAAACTGGCCAGATCTGGCTTCTCATATCTGCCCTACAATGTCTTTCTAAAGACTAATAATCACTTTAATGGAATCTCAAAGCTACAAGGTAGTACATGATTAATCCAAAACAATAAGCGTTACATTTAACAGAGTAATCTGAATGCTGAAGGGTTAACTGATGATGATGATGATTTGATAGAATAATCAGAAATGGTTAAACTCTCCACTCTGCTCATTTAGTTGCCTGCAATACATCTTGAGAATTCACAAAGAAAAGTAAAAGAAGGAGCAGAAAGAAGAAATTAAAAATGACAAGATAGAGAGCATTTGAAATGCCTTTGTCCTTTCAAACACCTTCCTCATACTGTCTCTTCCACAGCACAAGTCTCTAAGGCTTTCTTTTATCCTCTGACCTGGATGCTCGAGTAAATAAAGTACCATAGAACCAAGTAAAAGGCTGCCCTGCAACAGTTATTGCATTTGTTTATGTCTGAGTTCATCTGGTTGTTATTGTTATTGTATAACCCAGATGAGTTCTGGTTGAGCTGACCAAATTATCAAAGGCATTCAAGCTATGATCATCCTGTCTTTTGTCCTGGACTAAATCATCGAAGATGATCTTTCTCTTTATAAAACAGTATGAAATAATTTGAGGAAGATCATCTGCCATATCTAGCAGTGCAAGTGATTGTCTTGAACAGTAGTATTCAATCTTTTTCACTTCGTTATACACAGGAGGTCAAATAAAAGAATTACTGATGTGCTTTGCATCATCATCATCATTTAATGTCCACTTTTCTAAGCTTGCATGAGTCGGACAGAATTTGAATTTGTTGAGGTCAATTTTCTATGGTCAGATGCTCTTCCTGTTGCCAACCTATTTCCAAGCAAGATAATACCTACCATGCCGGATATTATTCTAAGAAAGACTGGAAACAAATAGCATCACTTATATGACAGTGACACTCATTTACAATCATCATGTGATGCCAAGACAAGGATATACACACACACACACATATATATATACATAACAGGCTTCTTTCAGTTTCCTCTATCAAATCCCCTAAAGCTTTGATTAAACTGGGGCTGTAACAAAAGACACTTGCCCAAGGTGCAGTACAGTTCAGTGGCAGACCATTAGCACAATGCTTAGTGGAATTTCATTCCTTTCTAAGTTCTGAGTTTTCTGGGTTCAAATTCTACTGAGGTCATCTTTGCCTTTCATCATTTTGGGGCTGATGTAATAAGTACTAGCTGAGCACTGGGTTCGTGTAATCAATTTGTGCCTACAGTAGAAAGGACTTCTGGGAAGAGGTGATCTATATTAGTCTGACCTCTAGCCGTTGACCTGTGCAGTATGGGGCAGGGGCTACAAGGAGCTCTTGGAGTCACTGAAGCAGGCAAGCCACCATACCACAAGGACAGGATTTTGAGGTGGTTCAAGGGAAAGGCTACTGCTTTAACCCTTTAGCATTTAAACTGACCATATGCAGCCCAAATATTCAACAAGTTTTATGTTCAAACTGGTCAGATCCAGCCTCTCACACCTAACCTACAATGTCATTCTAAAATTGAAAAAATCACATCATTGAAAGAGCAAAGATACAAAATAATATATGATTAATTCAAAACAGTGTGAAAAAATAAGCACTGCATTTGACAGTGTAATCTGAATGCAGTAGGCTTAACTCTTTTGATACTAACCCACCTGAGAATGCCTTAGGTTCTATGATAAAAAAAACTTCTTGTTTTATTCTTCTACTTGTTTAACCCTTTCATTACTGTATTTATTTTGAGATGCTCTGTGTTTCTTTTAATTAATTTAAAATATAACAAAGAATTTAGTAAAGTAACTTAGCTATCATTCAGCTAGTGTTAGGAACATAAATTGTGACTAAGGTTTGGTGGAAGATTTTAATTCAAAACTCATGAAAACAAAACATCTGTACTAAATAGCCAGAGCCAGTTTCAGCCGGGTTGGTAACAAAAGGGTTAAGTCATTTGAGTGTGGCTATGCTGTGGCACCACCTTCAGGGGTTTTAGTCAAACTAAATCCCAAGACTTATTTTTTTAAGCCTAGAACTTATTCTATCAGTCTCTTTTGCTGAACTGTTAAGTTACGGGGATGTAAACACACCAACACTGGTTGTCTAGCAGTGACGTGGGTGGAGAGACAAACACCAACACAAAGACACACACACAAATACATATATACATTGGATTGGAGCCTGGTGCAGGCTCCTGGCTTGCCTGCCCTCAGTCAAACCATCCAACCCATACCAGCATGGAAAGTAGACAATGATGATGATGACATACATACATAGACATACATATGACAGGCTTCTTTCAGTTTCTGTCAACCAAATCCACTCATGAGGCTTTGGTTGGCCCAAAGCTATAGAAGACACTTGCCCAAACCATATGGTTGGGAAGCAAGCTTCTTACCACATAGCCATATGATCTAATTAAAACTTTCCGTCATGTTAATTTATGATACAAACACCAACTTAACAATGCCAAAATTATTTAATTAACTTCGTCAATATTTCCTAAATTAACCAAAACAAAGGTAGAGTATTTCAACAGTAATATAGTAACAAAAGGGGTTAATGTGAATAAAGTTTCATTAAAAGCATTGCACTCAGAATTCAAAGAAACAGAACAAATGCTGCAAGTCATCTCACCTAACCCTAAAACACTTCCATGAATTCATCATCATTTAATGTCCATTTCCCATGCTGGCATGGGTTGGACGGTTTGACTGAAAACTGATGAGCTGAGAAGCTGCACCAGGTTCAAATCTGATTTGGCATAGTTTCTATAGCTGGATGCCGTTTCCAACACCAACCACTCCAAGAGTGTAGTGGGTGCTTTTTACATGCCACCAGCATGGGTACCAGTTACAAAACAGTGTCACTGGCCACAACTATGGTCTCACTTGGCTTGACAGGTCTTCTCAAGCACAGTATATTGCCAGTGGTCTCAGTCACTTGTCACTGCCTCTGTGAGGCCCAAAGTTTGAAGGTACTTTCTATGTGACAGTTCTGCAACACTGGCATCAGCCACAACTACAATTTCACATGGTTTGATGGGTTTTCTCAAACATGGCATATTGCCTAACATTCAAAGGGTGCTGTGTACATGCCACTGGCATGGGTGCCAGTAATGCAACACTGACATCAGCCTGGGTCACATGACAACGTTTCCATCATTAGACTGGTGCTAGGCACCACCTTAGGGAATTTTAACTGAACAAATCAACCCCAGTACTTATGTTTTAAGCTCAGTACTTATTCTATCAGTTTCTTTTGCTGAACTGCATAGTTGAAGATCCCTAAACACACCAACACTGGTTGTCAAGTGGTGGTGGAGACAATCACAGACACAAATTCACACACACATATGTATATATACATTACAGGCTTCTTTCAGTTTTCATCAATCAAATATATCCACAAGGTTTAGGTCATCTCAAGGCTATAGTAGAAAATACTTGCCTAAGCCATGCAGTGAAACTGAACCTGGAACTATATGGTTGGGATGCAAACTTCTTATCACAACCATACCTGTGCCTATATAGCCACACCTGCATGGAGAAGAGCTTTTTTATTGTTGGATGCCATTTCTATTACCATTTCCGCAGTTGTTTTAAACTGAGGTAATAATCTCCCAGTCAATAGCAAAACAAACAGCCTAGTTATGGTTACACAGAGTGGGAAATAAATAACATTGTTTGAATGAGCCTTTTGTTTACAAAGATAATACAACATAGGAAGATATGTTAAGATATCTGTTTAACCACATCAATCTGAGTGTAGCAGCTCTCTCTCAAAAGAGTTAATAGGGGTTTGATCAGTTTAAGCATAGAGAAAAAACAAGCTGTTCTCAAGCTTTTGAAGCACACCTGCCACAAATATCCTTCCCCATAGCCACAAAGCAGAGAAAGACTACACTCTTTTCTGAGCCAAAATGTGATGGGTTGATGCTCACAATAAGCTCAACAGATAGCTGGATTTATCCAACATGCAGTAACAACTATTGAACAGCAATGCATAGACACCAAACAAATTCAAATTTATATTGTCCTGCATGCATCTCAAATGCAAACAGTTGTTGATAGCTCCAACATGACTATGCCTGTAGAGTTTAACCTGAATAGCCAATGCTCTCTGTAGTACTGTCTGACCAAGAACATTAGCAAATTGTTCATAACACCTGATCTGAGAGGTTATCAAAAGAATTTTTCTTCTTTGATGTCCAGAATTAACCCCAATCTATTGCCATTCATATCTGCTGACAATCCTTTCTGTAAAGCAAAAGTTGATGTTCTGCTAACTACATTTCTAGAGTACAATCAGCACCTGATAACACTCCAGATGCTGGGTGTCCAACTTTGGTTCTGCTTGAACCAGAACTGTTGCTCAGTCAAGGAGATGAGCTGTAGAAATAGATGTCTGGCAAATGACCACTCCTTCTGACCAATGTTGTGCAAGAGTTTCTGCAACTGTTGCAGCCTCAGTGTAGAAGATAGTGCTTGTCTCTAAATCCAGTCTTTTACGAAACAACACAGCCATAAATTTGATCAAGGCCAACAAAAAGAAGTATAAAACTCATAACCACTCAGAAGATGCATGTCTCCCAGAAATAGTAGTCTTGCTGACATTTATCACATTTTAATACAGTGACCTAAGGTCAAGGCAAATAGCTGGCAGAATCATTAGCATGCCAGACAAAATGCTCAGTAGCATTTCATCTTAATGTTCTGAGTTCAAATTCCACCAGGGTCAACTTTGCCTTTCTTAATTTCAAGTCATTAAAATAAGTACCAGTTGAGCACTGGGATCAATGAAATCAACTAATACCCTCCCTTGAAACTATTGGCCTTGTGCCAAAATTTGATCCCCAAAACAGTGATCTAGGGTCATAGAGTAAGTGTCCTTGCTTTCAAGCTGACACCAAGTCATTTGTATTTATACAACCAGCATAAGAGGTGTGAAGAAAATGAGAAAGGTAACTTATTTTGGACTGAAGAAACAGACACCAATCCCTTATTAGTGGACATGGTAAACTTATCAATTGTATCCAAAATCTTTCCACTGGTAATTTTTGGATGATTTTCTCAAAGCCCATCCTTTTCATGTGTAGATTTGTAGTTTTGGATTGTGTTTTGTGTGTCCCATGGACTCATTGTTGTCCTTTCAAACAACAATGAATTTGAGGAGTTTGTCTTTGTGTTATCATTATTCTTTTAGTCACAGATATTTTTCCAGACAGTAATTCTTAAGTAGAGAGAGGAACCCACTACCACAACAACAGCTAGAAAAATGACATATTATGCAATCACCTTGCTGTCATGGAAATCTTTGCTTCCACCTCGCTGTGGCTTAAGACTCCACTAAACTGTAGTGGTTGCATTTCTTTGGGTGTTATATAGTAGGTCACACTCCTTTCAGGCATCTCTCAGCTGTTATGTGTTATCCTTTCCTGGTTTGTTCTTTAGACGAAAAATGTAAACCTGGTCCAACAATATGCTTCCCATACTTTTCCAGTTGCTCAACTGAAGTATTCCTGTTATGAGTGAAGATTCCCTTTTCACAAGTTGGTAATGTTAATAAGAGTAACTGAGTCATTCCATGTCAAATCACCCAGGTCACCCCTCAGATCCCCCCGAAAAAATTCATACTAGCTCCTGTACCTATACGATGGAAAAATATCAAGCATTAGGTCAATATCTAAGATAGTTTTGAAATTGTAGGTCTTTAAAATATTACTTAATTATAGATTTTTTCTGAATGAGCCTCTTGGAAAAACTTGAGACAACCATTTCTCCTCTAATAAAGCACAACTTTGGAAACAAGTGTTTGGGGCTAACTTTTTCTGTAGAGTTCAAATATCTATATTTTTCCATCTACAGGCCTCTGAAAATTGCCAAGAATTAAACACACAGGAAATATATGCTTCTTTTCAGTATTTTTATCTCAATATGTACACTAGAGAAAGCAACCACAATTTTTTTCCTGTTACTTAGCATATAGTAGATCATTTCTGAGCAGTAACCTGAGCAGGGGGATCTGAGGGGATGACCTGGGAAATTTTTCTGAAACTGGGCATTCAGATATGGAATAACCCAGTTGTATTGCTACAACTGGGTTATCTTGGGAATAGTCCATTAAATCTAACCTAGTACATGGCTGGCACTTATTTTATTGAAGATGAAAGTTAACTCATTAGTGCCCAAATTTTTTTCTTTAATTTATTACCAAAAATCTTTTTATACAACTTTATCTGATACTGAATATACAAAAAAAAAAATTTATTACAATATTCTAAGAAAAAAAGTACATTTTTAGTTTGGTCTTTTTTTAGGACCATGTGCATATAGGGTCTTTTGTTCAAAAAGACAGGATTTTCAAAGTAGAATACTTGATTTCAAAAAGGAAAATAAAAATAAAAAAGCACTGTTTTATTTATTTATTAATTCAAATAATATGCATATTACTTGAAAAAAAAAAGAATAGAAAGTAATTATTTTTCAGAACAATCTAAATACAGATTACTTCGAATGCCATTTGTTGAAACATTCACCTATATAAAGACCAACATTACATTTTACACATTGTTTTGAAACTTTTTTTTTTTTTGTAAAAGACACATTTTCTTTCTTTCCCTCCCTCTGTTCCATCAAGAATATATTCAGTAGTAGATAATCTAATTTCTGGTATTACTTTTGAAGAAAATACCTTTGGCCGTACCGAATTTTTGGGATCAGAATCTGAGGATAACTCCAAATAAGCTTGTGTAACTGACCTCCTGAAATCTAATAATGTCAAAGTATTTCCATTTGCAAAACAATGTACAACCCAGGAATTAACCAATATGGTATCAAGGGAATTTGTGAAAAGACTAAAGTACCACTTCTTAGATGTAACAAAGATGCGATACCTTTGGATAAGCCAGTCTAAGTGGTCCACACTCCCCATTGTTATACTCAGATATGAGAAATGGCTGAGGAACAAATATTTCCTTTCTATGTGGTTGACCATCTTTTAGCATTTCCAACAGAAGTGGCAGACTGATGATTGCTTGCAATTGTGAAAACATTGTTGTCATGCCATTTCAAAGAAAGAATTCTTCTTTTTCTTCAAAGTTGTAGACATAGGATCCATGATTTTCCTTTTTCTGGGATTTGTCATCCTTCGGGGGACATCTGGATGTTCTGTTTGAACGTACTAAACTCACGATTCTGATTCCTAAGGATTTCATTTGTGCAAATAGATTATAACTTGAGGAAAAGTTAACATAAATTTCATGATCATTGGGGTTCCCTAGGTAATAGGTCATTGATAAAACCACTCTTGAACCTAGACTGTCATTGTTCTTGGTATTGGAAGCAGGATTAATTTTTCTTTCCTTGATATATAAATACATTCTAAAGCAATAGCCACTAGAGGCACAACAAAGCATGAAACCAAATCTTACTGGCTTACCCCTTATAAATTGTTTTAGAGAGCTTTTTCCATAGTATCTTACTATCTGTTCATCTACTGACAGTCTCCAAACTGACTGAACTTCTGATTCAGAGCATCAGCTAGCAGTCTAATTTTGAATCTCGCTTTTATTCGTTTCAGTCATTTGACTGTGGCACCACCTTTAGTCAAGCAAATCGACCCCAGGACTTATTCTTTGTAAGCCTAGTACTTATTCTATTGGTCTCTTTTGCTGAACCGCTAAGTTACGGGGACGTAAACACACCAACATCGGTTGTCGTGCGATGTTGGGGGGACAGACACACAAACACATACATACATATAGATATACATATATACGATGGGCTTCTTTCAGTTTCCATCAACCAAATTCACTCACAAGGCTTTGGTTGGCCCGAGGCTATAGTAGAAGACACTTGCTCAAGGTGCCATGCAATGGGACTGAACCTGGAACCATGTGTTTCATAAGAAAGCTACTTTATTTCATGAAAATTCGCCATTAAGGTGTTACATAGAGGGGACATACAAATACAGACAAACATATAGAGTATAGTAGCTTAAAACGTATTAGTATTTACAATATGTCTACAGTATTTACAATATAAAGTTTACAAATTTAATATTACACAGTAGGGCAAGGAACCCAGCCATATGGGACCGAGGCACTTTTCTATTTGGTTCTCTGTTGAGAATCCCACCTTTTTCTCCTTGACATTGAACGTTTTGAAGACTACCATCCTCCGTTCAACGTCCTCCTGTGTCTCCTTGGGTTGCACCATTTTGGTTTCCGAACCCGATCCTGTGATGTGCTGATCCAACACATCTAAGTTTTCTCAGTCTATTTCTTTCTTTTTCCCTCCAGCTGCTGCTGCAAAGTTTAGTTTTTCCTTCGCATCACTGACCTCGAGGCTTGGTGCCGCTATGCATCTCTTTGCTATTGGTTTCTTTTTGTTGTGTGTATTTGCGTCCGAGTCCGAGGACGATCTCAGCTCTCGGATTCTTGTCTCGGTCATTATCTTCCTCTCTGGGCTAGCCATTATTTTGGCTACCCTCACAGGCGAGGATGATACAGGAGCGCTTAGCAGTAATACAGCGTCGCGCACGAGTTGAGTTTTCACAGCGACCAGCTGTCAGATGACAACGAAAATCAGTAGTCAAGTAATCCAGGGGTCAGTACGTCATGATGACAAGTGACCAGCACAAGAACACAAGAATGTCACAATACAAAAAAAGTTTCCACACAAAAGTATCGACAGTCTGAGCCTTGTTTGGGACCAAAAACCCATGGCCCATCAATTCTATGTCCATGGTTCCTGTTGTTTCTTTGTTCTGCATCATTGTCTTCGAAGAAAGGACTGTTGTCCCCATTCAGCATTCTTGCTTGATTGTATTTTTTTGACCAGCAAATCTTACTTTGTCAATCTGAATGGGGTTATCGTTTGTTCCCATGATCTTCCCTTGTCATTCATGATAAACTATGGCTCCACACACCTCACAGCACACATTGTACCAGTCAGTTATTGCATTTTTAGATTTTCCTGTTAGAGTTACTGCTGCAGTCATGGGTTTATCCATGACAAAAAAAAAAAATATATTAGTTCTATAGGCGCAGGAGTGGCTGTGTTGTAAGTAGCTTGCTAACCAACCACATGGTTCTGGGTTCAGGCCCACTGTGTGGCATCTTGGGCAAGTGTCTTCTGCTATAGCCCCAGGCCGACCAATGCCTTGTGAGTGGATTTGGTAGACGGAAACTGAAAGAAGCCTATCGTATATATATATATATATATATGTGTATGTGTGTGTGTGTTTGACACCGTGGTAGACCGCATACTATAGTAGCACCAAGTTTTCATCACAAGGAGACTCATTTTCTTCTGCTTTATTTACTGCATCATGCACCAAATAGAATGACTTGACTGTATAGTAGAAAGCCAGGATCTTAACAGAAAAGATCCGAAAGCCATGGGAGAGTATCTGAAAATAAAACTAAAATACGAATAATAAAGAAAATAACAAATAAATATATATATTTTTCACAGCTGTCTATACATAGAAAATGTTTTCAGCATTAAAAAGCTTGCCTTCGCAAACAGTTTTCTCGTGTAAGCAACATCCATAGAAACGGGGAAAATGGACTTCTAGTGACCATAGTCCTTATATCAGAACCAAACTTTTATAGCATGCTATGCGAGCTGGCAGAACCGTTAGCACGCCGGGCGAAATGCGTAGCCGTATTTCGTCTGCCGCTACGTTCTGAGTTCAAATTCCGCCGAGGTCGACTTTGCCTTTCATTCTTTCGGGGTCGATAAATTAAGTACCAGTTACGCACTGGGATCGATGTAATCGACTTAATCCGTTTGTCTGTCCTTGTTTGTCCTCTCTGTGTGTAACCCCTTGTGGGTAGTAAAGAAACATATATCTGAACAAAATTACTTTCAAAGATTTTCTTGACTTTATTGGCCAGTTAAAACAATTATTTATACTATATACAAATATTTATTTCTTTACTACCCACAAGGGGCTAAACATAGAGGGGATAAACAAGGACAGACAAAGGGATTAAGTCGATTATATCGACCCCAGTGCGTAACTGGTACTTAATTTATCGACCCCGAAAGGATGAAAGGCAAAGTCGACCTCGGCGGAATTTGAACTCAGAACGTAACGGCAGACGAAATACGGCTACGCATTTCGTCCGGCGTGCTAACGTTTCTGCCAGCTCGCCGCCTATATACAAATATTGGTTGGTTATAAGTACAACTTACTGAAAAATTTTTGTCTGAATAATACGCGAAACTGAATGTATCCTTTCCTCAAGATCTTCACATTGTACTGAAAACTGAGACATCAGTGTTGCGAATATACATCAGACAGTAAGTGTAACATTTGAAAGACATTCCAGTCTTGATGACTAACTAAAGATATCTCAGAAAAATACAGGTGTTGCAGAAATACGTTGGATTATCTTTCTGGTCCTAAATAAAGGACCACAGGCGATAATGGATTAGCAGACTGTTATTACAAATTTGAACAGGGAGGTATTTTTATTCTTATAAAGAGCTAGATTTAAAAAAAAATATACGTACTAAATCTTAATCACGGGAAAGAGTTCAAATAATTGATTTAATAAAACCAATAATAATTAAATAATTTTTTTCACACAATTATATTTTTTAACCGATGTATAATTTTTTATATACGAAATTTTCGAATGGGAACGTCAAATGTTATTATTAATTCAAAACAGATTCAGCGGCAGTTTCAAAATGGCCTCCTCTCCTTCCAATGATATACTCCGGCTACACAGCGGTGCTCCTCTCCTTAACAAAGTCTCTGTATTGGTAAACTAAAATTAATTTGTTATATATAAGCTATTTCTTTTGTTATGTGCTGAAAGTTTTTACACTTATACGATCAAGTAGCCCTATATTTACTGCTATCTTCTGTATTTACGAGTAGCTTTTATGATGTGCATTGTTAGTGTTATATAGGGTGTTGGTGGGGCAAAATGAGTAATTTCGATCTTTTGCTGTTTTTTCTTTATCTGTTTGATACCATTACATTACAAGCATGGCATCATCATTTTGTACTGTTTTGTCATCTTTGAGTGTAAAATTGGTCTGCATAGTTATTGTTAAAGTTGAGAGGGTTTGAAATTGAATCAAGTGACAGTTTGTTTTCAAAGAATTTTTCGTCCTTGTCCCGATTGTAATTGAGGTAAAATATCTAGATAATTTTTAGTGCTTAACAGTCAAAATTCTTTCTCTGTTGGATTCCAAGTAAAAAGATTTTTCTTTTCCACACTAATTTCTATTTTGATTCAATTTTCAGAAAATGATGTCCAAAACGGGGTAAAATGAGTAATTTCTGCTTCACCGAAGCAGATCTTGTCTTTACTAATGAGAAAATGAAATCTACTGGAGAACTATGCAACCCCTGTCAGTATTAAGCTATAGAAAGGCCAAAATTACTAGGTTTACTAACTGCACTAGGGTTCAAAAGACCTGTTGTCGATGCACGCCAGGATTTATCCGGCACTTGTGAATTTGCATCTTCTAATGACTAATTTCAATAATTTTTTTCTCTTTAACTGCATGGTGTGTACATATATCAGGAAGAGTCACTCCAGTAGATCGTGAAGAAGACTGAGAATATTTTATGTTGAGTTTTTAAATTTAGTCAAGTTTCGTTAATTTCGTGTCCTGTGCCATTTTCCATGATATACTTTTTGTAAGGTGGTTAACATTCCTAAGAAATTTTCTTTTTCTCAAAATCAAAAATGCAGTAAATCTTATAATAGAAGGTTTGTTTTAATTAAGATGTTATATTATCACCATCATGTCATGTTGACCCGGCAGGACAAGTGAGACCATAACCCATGGCCTCTACCTGGGATGTAGCCAGTCGACTTATGCATACCTTTCCTTCTTGGGACACAAAACTCCACTTGTGAAGACCTGTTGAGGCAAGTGGAAATCAGAACCAAAATTGAAGTCGATCAACATCAATGGAAATTGCAGCTGTGATACTAGTGCCGGTGGCACATAAGCGAACTATCTGATTGTGGCCGTTGCCAGCCTCGCCTGGCCCCCGTGCTGGTGGCATGTAAAAAGCACCATCTGACCATGGCCGTTTGCCAGCCTCGTCTGGCACCTGTGCCGGTGGCATGTAAAAAGCACCCACTACACTCACGGAGTAGTTGGCATTACGAAGGGCATCCAGCCGTAGAAACATTGCCAGATCAGACTGGGCCTGGTGCAGTCGTCTGGCTTCCCAGACCCCAGTCGAACCGTCCAACCCATGCTAGCATGGAAAGCGGACGCTAAATGATGATGATGTCCACTTTTCCACACTCTCTCTCTTTCTCTCTCTCTCTCTCTCTCTGCTGTTTTCTGATTTGTATTGGAAACTTGTGAAGCACATTGATTAAAAGAAGGTTATCAGAAGCTATACAATATTCAGTTGTTTTAATGTTATAATATTTATTTACCTTTCTCTGTAGATCCTTGGAGAATATGGCATCAACAAAAAGAAACTTGCTGAAAGCCTGGTCTCTATGTCAGATAAGTTTCCTCTTTTGGTGTAAGTATCACATATATTCCTTGTTTCAGATTGTTGGTGTTTAACCTTGAGTCAGTCCTGAGTAAATAGACCTATGACCAAAAGCATTTCAGCTATACTCTCTCTTTTATTCTTTTACTTGTTTCAGTCATGTGATTGTGGCCATGCTGGAGCACCACGTTTAGTTGAGCAAATCGACCCTAGGACTTATACTTTGTAAGCCTAGTACTTATTCTATCGGTCTCTTTTGCTGAACCGCTAAGTTACGGGGACGTAAACACACCAGCATCAGTTGTCAAGCGATGTTGCGGGACAAACACAGACACACACACACACATACATATATAAATATACATATATACGATGGGCTTCTTTCAGTTTCCGTCTACCAAATCCACTCACAAGGCTTTGGTCAGCCCAAGGCTATAATAGAAGACACTTGCACAAGGTGCCACGCAGTTGGACTGAACCCAGAACCACGTGGTTGGTAAGCAAGCTACTTACCACACAACCACTCCTACACCTATGACCATTCTGTTTTGATTTTTTTTTTCCAGACTGGCATGTCTTGAACCACAAGGGTATTCAATACACCTATCCATCTATAAGATGGCTTGGTGAGATATCATCATCATCATCATCATCGTTTAGCGTCCGTTTTCCATGCTAGCATGGGTTGGACGGTTCTACTGGGGTCTGTGAAGCCAGAAGGCTTCATCAGGCCCAGTCAAATCTGGCAGTGTTTCTACGGCTGGATGCCCTTCCTAACACCAACCACTCCGTGAGTGTAGTGGGTGCTTTTTACGTGCCACCCGCACAGGTGCCAGACAGAGCTGGCAAACGGCCACGAACGGATGGTGCTTTTTATGCGCCACCGGCACGAGGGCCAGGCGAGGCTGGCAACGGACACGAAACGGGGCGGTGCTAGCAACGGTCGCGAAACGGAACGGAACGGATATGGCTGCTATTTTTAGTATGTCAAATGACTGTGTGACAAAGGTGCATGGCTCAGTGGTTAGAGCATCAGGCTCACAATCATGAGGTAGTGAATTCGATTTCCAGACCAGGCTGTGTATTGTGTTCTTGAGTAAGACCTTTTATTCCACGTTGCTCCAGTTCACTCAGCTGTAGAAATGAGTTGTGACGTCACTGGCGCCAAACAGTATCGGCCTTTGCCATTCCTTTGAATAAAGTGTCTTGCACAAGAACACAACACACAGCCTAGTCCATGAATCAAACTCACTACCTCATGATTGCAAGCTCAATGCTCTAACCAGTGAAACAGTGTTGGATTAAGATCCATTGAGGCCCGAAACACTTAAAAGATTTTAGTGCTACCATATACATGTAATTCAAAATTTAAACAATAAGCCATAAAATGAATCTTATTTTTTTGTTTTGTTTTTCAAAATGAAACAAAACCAAGAGTAATATGGGAGGAAATGTTTATTTTATCTATTTTTTATGCTTCCACTTTATATTTCAAAAGTTTTCTTCTACTTTTTTCTAATTGTAAAGTCTTCGATCAAATCCTCACTATGACACCATGAACACTTTGAAATTATATTTCGAATTACATACACTACCTCAAATATTATTGAAGCAAGTCTAAAGTGATTTCTTTTGTGCCGTAAGCAATTTACCATTTCTGTGGTGCCCCACTTCCTTTGATGCCCTAAGCACATGCTTATTTAACTCTTTATTGCTCACAAGGGGCTAAACATAGAAGGGACAAACAAGGACAAAGGGATTAAGTCGATTACATTGACCCGTGCGTAACTGGTACTTATTTAATCGACCCCAAAAGGATGAACGGCAAAGTCAACCTCAGCGGAATTTGAACTCGGAACATAGTGGCAGGCGAAAAATACCATTAAGCATTTCACCTGGCGTGATAATGATTCTGCCAGCTCGCCGCCCTTGCTTATTTTGATTAATGGTTAATCCAGTGCTGCACTGACCCATGTTCTTTCGCTATGTATTTAAAGGTCTATATGTGTTGTGTTTGTGTCTGTCTTGATATTGTACGATAGTTGTAAGCAAGTGACCCCTATAATACAAACATCATTTGTTTCCAGACTTGCATGAAAATATAGCTGGATTTATTACCTTACTTGGAAACAGGTGAGTTTTAGCAATAGCAAGGACATCTGGCCATAGAAAATCTGCCTCATCGAATTCTGTCTGACCTATGCAAGTATGGAAAGGTGGACATTAAAACAGTGATGATGATGATTCACTTATTAAGTTGCTGGGCTACTAAGTCCAAACTTCATTATAGTCAGTATATTTAGCTCCAAGTCATGATTAAAGGCATTCCAACCATGACCATTCCATCATTTTAGGGGTTTTATAACACTACATTGTTATCTAATATGTGTTGTCTTTATTTAAGATAATCAGGTCTGATTTAATTATTGTTTGGCTGTTATTTCTAGCAGGTCAAGTGTTGATCTAGGAGCTCCTTGATTGGTTCAGTAATCATTATGTTGTACTTTTTTATCTTTTACTTGTTTCAGTCATTAGACTGTGGTCATACTGGGGCACTACTTTAGTCAAACAAATTGATCCCAGGATTTATTTTGTTAAGTACTGGTACTTAGTCTATAGTTCTTTTTTGCTGAACTGCCATGTCATAGAAATGTAAACAAACCAACACCAGTTGTCAAGTAGTAGTGAGGGAAACAAACAGATATAACGATATACACACATGCATACACACATGATGGGCTCCGACACAGTTTCTGTCTATCAAATTCGTTTACAAGGCATTGGTAGGCCTGAGACTACAGTAGAAGACACTTACCCAAGGTATAGTGTTGTGGGACTGAACCCAAAACCACTTGATTGTAAAACAAGCTTCTTAACCACATAACCAGGGTACATGTCAAGAAGACCCATACCGCACAGCAGAAGTGTCGAGACCGATCCTTCTGGTGGTGTAAAGCACTTGTGACAGAGCCCCATAAAAGCACCTGTGTGATGTCATGTAAAAGCACCCAGCACAGTCTATAAAGTGGTTAGCGTTAGGAAGCTATAGAAACCATGCCAAATCAGACTGGACCCTGGTGCAGCTCTCCAGCATGCCAGCACGGATAACAGATGTTAATTGATGATGATGATGATGACAACCATGCCTGTGCCTTTACTGAAAAATATTACTCATTTTTCTCAAAAGTCAGTAGCATTTTGACATTTCATTGTTCACATTATGGTGTGATACAACTGTCAGAAGACAAGTCACTTGTTTTATTCATATGCAAATATCCAAAATGTGCCAGATCCTTCCCACTGATAACAGAAATAGATAATGCCATTCATATGTGCTTTTTTTATTATTATTTTATTTTGCAGCTACTACATATGTTTTAGTTCTTGTATTGTGCTTTCTATATAAAAAAAAAAACTGGTCATGTGTTTGTGTGTGTATTATACTACAGAATACTGGAAATAGTGTAGGAGAGGATGAGAAACAGAGACTAAGAGAGAATAGAGATTGAAAATAAAATAATGTGATTTTGAGACATTCAAGTTTATCACTGTAAGCATTGATGTTGCTTTGTGGTAAGAAATTTGCTTCCCAACCACATAGTTTTGGGTTCAGTCCCACTGTTTGGTACCTTGGTCAAGTGTCTTCTGCTGCAGCCCCTTGCTGACCAAACCTTGTAAGTGGATTTGAAGAATGAAAACTGAGAAAAGCCCATTAGATTATGGACTAAGTCAAATGTCATTGAAAAGGTTGCAAGTAGCAACGAAAGCAAAACAAATGACTTACAAATAATTGATTAGTTAGTTCGATATTGAAACAGTTGATTAATAATGAAGGAGTGGAATTGAACCAGTGCACATGTTAATAATATTGGCATAATGACACTCCGTAGACACAAAAATCATCATCATTCAACGTCTGTTGTCCATACTGGCATGGGTTGGACAGTCTGACCAGGGCTGGCAAGCTGAAAGGCTGCACCAGACTCCAGTCTGATTTGGCATAGTTTCTACAGATGGATGCCCTTCCTAATGCCAACCACTCTGAGAGTGTAATGGGTGCTTTTATGTGCCACCAGCACGGGTGCCATTTGCATGACACCAATATCTGACACAACTGCAATTTTACTTGGCTTGATATATATATATATATATATATATATATCATCATCATCATCGTTTAACGTCCGTTTTCCATGCTAGCATGGGTTGGACGGTTCGACCGGGGATCTGGGAAGCCAGAAGGCTGCACCAGGCTCCAGTCTTATCTGGCAATGTTTCTACAGCTGGATGCCCTTCCTAACGCCAACCACTCCGTGAGTGTAGTGGGTGCTTTTTACGTATGTATATATATATATATATACTGGCAGTATGATTCACCTCTGATTCGGTGTTCAAGTACACAATGTTGATAAGTCACAAAAATGACAAAACATTGATATCCATCACTCTTGAATGGGATCTGGGGTGAGTTGTCTCACCTGTCCATGACTTTCAGGTGTTTTAAGGGAGTAATTGCAGCTTAACGGCAAACACACAAAACATACATTATGTGTGGTTGTTAATGTTTATATATATATATATATATTATATATATATATATATAATACAAATAAGAAAATGGAGAAACAAGTTTAGTTTGTTCATCAACTTTCGGATGAATAAATAATCCAAAATTCTAATATCCGAAAGTTGATGAACAAACTAAACTTGTTTCTCCATTTTCTTATTTGTATTATAAATTTACAGTAAAAATATTTCTTTACCTTCACCCGTTTAATACAATAAGTGAGTTAATTGCATTGCAATTAAAAACATTTAAGTATTAAGAATCTGGGTACTTTACCATCAGTATACTGGATAAATAGTATCCCATAGTGGGTTACACCCATAACCTCTATCTTACTTTGTATTATATATATATATATATATATATATATATATATACTCTTTTACTTGTTTAAGACATTTGACTGTGGCCACGCTGGAGCACCGCCTTTGGTCGAGCAAATCGCCCCCAGGACTTATTCTTTGTAAGCCTAGTACTTATTCTATCGGTCTCTTTTGCCGAACCGCTAAGTTACGGGAACGTAAACACACAAGCATCGGTTGTCAAGCGATGTTGGGGGGACAAACACACACACACATACATACATACATACACACACACACACACATACATACGACGGGCTTCTTCCAAATCCACTCACAAGGCTTTGGTCGGCCCGAGGCTATAGTAGAAGACACTTGCCCAAGTTGCCACGCAGTGGGACTGAACCTGGAACCATGTGGTTGGTAAGCAAGCTACTTACCACACAACCACTCCTATATATATATATATATACATACATACAGATGTGTATATTACTGTTTCCTTGCCTTGATATCATGTGTTAGTTGCAAAACAAGTGTCACCATTTTGCAAGCAGCATCCTTTATTTCTGATCTTTCATGAAAATATGTCTAGTCATGGAGAAATATTACCTCATTTGGAATCAGGTGAAGGTTAGTAACAAGTATGACATCCAGCTATTGAAAATCTGCTTCACTAAACTCTATCTGACTCATACAAGCTCCGAAAAGTGCATATTTAAATGATGATGATATATGTATATATATATATATATATATATATATATATATATATATATATAATCAGATTGGAGCCTGGTGCAGCCTTCCAGCATACCAGCCCAATCAAACTGTCCAACCCATGCCAACATGGACAATGGATGTTAGATGATGATGATGATGATGATTGTATATAATATGCTTCTTTCAGTTTCCGTCTATCAGATCTATTCACAAGGCCAGAACTATAGTAGAAAATACATGTCCACGGTGTTACTGTGTGGGACTGAACTCAAAACCATTTGGTTAGGAGCAAACATCTTAATCACACAGCTATATTTGTGTTGCTTACTTTTTTGTTTCATTTTTTTTTTTTGCATTGTTTTCATCTGTGCAGTTTTTTTTTTCTTCTTATTCTTCAGTCGACTGACCAGTAATTTGCCACTAGAACCCACGGATCCACCTCGACCAAGGATTGATTTCATTTGTTTTGTTATTGATGTTACAAGAAAGGAAAGGTTTGTTCACTTTAATACAAAATATATTTTTCTTCAATAAATTGTCTTAGAAAGCAATAATGGTCAGCACAAAATGTACCAAAGAAAAATTTAGTTTGTAAGTTGTAATATGAAATAGAATGCCAATGTGTTTCAGTGTTGTTGCTTTCTATGTTTATTATTTCTTGTTTATTATTCTTTACAGCTTTGTGCTTTCCTCTGTTACCCTCTCACCCCTATCACTGTTTTATTACTTACTCTTTTAACATCCTCTCATCCTTTCATTACCCCCTCCTCTGTTATTCTCTCACTTCAACCATTGTTTATCTCGTCTGTCTCTCACCTCCTTTGCCCACTCGCTCTTGTTCATCTTCTGTTCACCCTCTTGAACAATCTGAGACAACCTAGAATAGAGATGGCTCATTAAATCTTGTGTGATATTAGGCAACATCACTAATACTGGTACCATGATAAAATGCACTCACTGCATTCTATAAAATGGTTGGTGAATCCAGCAGAGTCATCAAGGGAGTGTGGTGTTTTAGTCATGCTGAAGACCGTGACACTCTCTCTTGTGGTTGTGCTATAAAATGTCTCCAGTACACTCTGTAAAGTGGTAACTGTTAGGAAGGACATCCACCTATAAATTCCATGCCAAAGAAAAGAACACACTAATATGACACAGTATCTTCCAACTGATCTGGGAGGGTAGTAACTCAAAATAAGAATTTAACTGATTCATTATGACACATCCATTACTTGCCAATATGAGAGCTGCCTTGACTGGCTTCTGTGCCAGTGGCATGTAAAAAGCACCAACTGATCGTGGCCGCTGCCAGACTCCACTAGCACGTAAAAAAGTACCCACTACACTCACGGAGTGGTTGGCGTTAGGAAGGGCATCCAGCTGTAGAAACACTGCCAGATCAGACTGGAGCCTGGTGCAGCCACCTGGCTTCCCAGACCCCGGTTGAACCGTCCAACCCGTGCTAGCACGGAAAACAGACATTAAACGATGATGATGTGAAATGATGATGGTGAACAAATAAAAATGGGAAAAGTGAGAAAACAGGAATTACTACTTTAACTGCTAAAAAGTTCTTAATAACTTTTCATCATCTTGATTTTTCTGCTTTTTCTCTCTCCTTTGAAAAATACCTTCACTTAATTGCTTTCCTCCATTTTCTTTAGTTGTTTAAGAATGATTTCTTGTTGTCTACAGGTTGTTATAGTACACCTCGTTCTTTATTTTAATTCACTCTGTCTTTTCTTTTGTTACTTATCTACTACCATATATTTTTATGCTTTTATATAAAAGTTCTATTATTAGGACAGTATTGTTAGTTTGGTTTACTACATAGAAATATGTTAATGCACACTTTTCTGTTTTCCATGTGACAGGCGTCCCTGGGTATTTCCCATCTATTCTTTGAAGTTATCATGCCACTAAGAAAACCTGTATATTCTTTCTTGACATCCCAAGATCTGGCAATAATGTTTAGACTAGGCTTTGTTGAGGAGGTCCAATAAGGCATTAACATGCTTGAAGTTGTCACTTTATGATCAAAAATCATTTCCTCTCCACTGCTTTCTCATTCTATTTTCAATTTGTAAATTTTATGGTACTTTCTCTTCCTTTCTTGTACAGAATTAGTCATGAAAATTATTCTCTCAGTGATGGAGCAATTTTAATTAATTAAAATGCTTCAGCTTGCTATATACATAGAGTAAGGTGGGCATTTACAGTATGTTTACCATAGATTTATTTTAAACCATTGACACGCAATCCTTTCTTGGTCCTAATTCCACTAAGAATACATTGCCAATGTGTTTAACCCTTTAGCTATATCTGGCCCAAATATTTTGCCTGTTTTGTGCTCAAACCAGCCAGATCTGGCCTCTCACACATCCTCTACAATGCCATTCTAAAAATAAATACTCACATCATTGAAATCTCGAAGCTATGAGATAATGTATGATTAATTCAAAACACTATATTTGACAGAATAATCTGAATGCTAAAATGTTAAGTTAGTTTTTCAAAATAATGAAGAACCAAATAGGGGTTTTGTGAAATGACTGTAACTTTTAATTTATTGGAATATCAAACACTTCTTAGATATAATTTGATAATGTCGGAACTTTTACTTACATCTTGTATTTTAGGTTTTAATTTATAAATAACACTTTAATGCAGATGGTTTCTAACAAGTTACTAAATTGTGTTCAGAGTGATGTTTAGGCCAGCTGGAATAAAACAAATTTAACCCTTTGGCACTTAAAGCAGCCGTATCCAGCTCAAATATTCTACCCAGGAATGGACTGAGAGTAGTAAGGGCCCACGGGCATAACTGTTCACCAGGCCCCTTGGCATTGATATCAAAGAGAGCTAACATGTAGTGTGTGGGCCCCTCAGAGCTCCAGGCCCTTAGGCAGTGCGCAATTGACCGATGGCTCAGTCTGCCCCTGATTCTGCCTGTTTTATTTTCAAACTAACCAGATTCAGCTTCTCACATCTACCACATAATATTATTCTAATAATAAACAATCACGTCATTGAACTCATGAAGCTTCAATGCCTGATTAATTCAAAACAATGTGAATAATTAAGCATTAAATTTGAGCAATCAGAATGCTAAAGGTTTACAGATCTCAGTATTTATTCATTTTCTAGATAGCAAACAACTAGAATTAGCATTTGATTTATAAAAGCTTCATAATTTGAGTTTATTTCAGACTTGTATTACATGCTCATATTACACTTTGTAACGTGATTTTTGTCTTTAAATAGCAACTGTTATTTCTTATATGCTTACCCTTACAAAGTATGAAAAAATGGCTAATATTTCCTTCAAACATGCTTCTCTTATATTTATTC
The DNA here is from genome assembly GCF_006345805.1 of Octopus sinensis. Lineage (NCBI taxonomy): Eukaryota > Metazoa > Mollusca > Cephalopoda > Octopoda > Octopodidae > Octopus > Octopus sinensis. The sequence goes on along the minus strand of NC_043002.1, from coordinate 39,448,165 downwards.
AAACCTCAAAGAATCCCTCTCAACATATGGCTATGATACTCACCCCCACTACTCCTGCACATGATCAGAGATGCACATATTGTCAGCCACTAAGGGACATGCTCAACTGGTTATGATCAAGCAACTGACAAGCAAATCTGTGGTGTTGGGCAGAATATTTGCTACAACAATATTTCTGCTTCAGCAACTCAGTGCTAAATCTGTCTGAAATGTAATGGAAAATAGGTCAGTTTCAATATATTTATATCCAGGTCACAAAAGCCAAGTTTGAAGGGAATAATAGTAATTTCCTTTGATTTTGGTGGATTCTTCCTTTTCGCCTTCGACCCAGTGCGTCCATGCTGCCAACAAAGCACTCGGAGTTCTGTTTTTGATTCGACGGTCATTCGGAATGCTCACAGCAGCCATATTCCTACCGCTCTATGTCACGCTGGTGAGACCCATATTGGAGTACGGGATTCAAGCTTCTTCTCCTTATCTCCTCAAAGACATACATCATCTCGAAAGAGTCCAGAAGCTGGCTACCCGCATGGTTCTTGGTCTCAAGCATTTGTCTTATGAAGAAAGGCTGAAGACGCTCGACCTTTATTCTCTAGAAAAACAACGCCGCCGTGGTGATCTCATTCTTGCTCACAACATCATAAGCGGAAAGTGTAACCTCTCGAAAGAGCTGTTCTTCACTCCTGCTCCAGAGCGTAGGCCGCGGGGTCACTCCGAAAAGCTCTATCTGCAACGATTTCATCTCAATTGAAGGAGAGGGGCTTTCTCTGTCCGGGTTGCGGATCCGTGGAATAAGCTGCCGGACGAGATAGTGAAGATGCCAACAACCGCTCGATTCAAAGTCTCTCTTGACCAGAAATGGCCTGAACTCTTTGCATGAACACCCCTGTACATAACTCCATGTCCCCCTACATGGCCTTGCTTTTTGCTTTTTGAGCCAAAAAATTAACTTAACACTTACTGACCAAAGACAAGAAATAATAAAAATTTTGATACACTGTTATTATTCTCATTGTTTTGATTTTAGATTTCACTTATTCCTATATCATGTTTGACTTAAAATTATTACTTGGTCATTATCTTATATCTGACTACGATTTTAATGACTATTATTTCTTTCTTGAACCATTTTAATCCTTCTTAGCTTGAACTGTTTACAAGAAGCTGTGAAGTTAATTGATGCTGAATACTTTCTTGGAAAAGCATGTTTGATTGTTCATCAACCAGGTGAGATTTTCTGTTGCTTAGTGTTATTGTCCATCTAGCATTGGAATATTGACTTACTCATTCCCTTAAAAGAACTATAATGACATGGATAGTTCAATATCGAGTCAAAACTATTGAAAAGGTTGCAAGACGCAACAAATATTTTAGGAAATTAAAAATAAGGAAAAAGTGGAAATTTTACTGGTGAGTGTGTTACATTATAAGGCACAAAAAGAAAATGACTCTCCCCAGACACAACAGAATATGCTTCAACACACAAACTCATAAAGAATCTTGCAAACCAAATCCAAAAACGAAACATGATATTACAGTTTCAGTAAATGGTGATTCTCTCCATCAGGTTACAGGCATTATGATCACAGACGTTTTCTTCAGATTTTTCTTTGTTGTAAATTCGTGTTCAAAGGTACAGGTGTGTAATTAAGAAATTTGCTTCTGTTAAAAACAGATCTGGTCATTGAAAATCAGTTTTCAGTAAACTCTGCCTGACCTATGCAAGCATGGAAAAGTGGATGTTCAAATGATGAGGATTGTGTATTTGATATGGGGAAAAGCTATCCCTTGCTAAACTACCTCTCAGAACAAAAATTAAAACCAACATTACCAGCTAATGAAGCACTAATTATCACTGCTGCTGCTATTTGCAATCCTAAAAATTTCTCTTCCCTTGTGGCACTTATAGGTAAGTGTAATGGGCCTTTTGAAGATGAAGTATCTTGAACATAGACACAATGCAGTGTTGGTTTTATGATGATGTGGACCATGTGGACCCCTGACCTTTAACTAGTTTCTGACACTCTATTGATTTGAATGTGTGTCTTTGTTTGTCCCCAACACCATTGCTTGACAACTGATGTTGGTGTGTTTACATCCCCATAACTTAGCAGTTCGGCAAAAGAGACTGACAGAATAAGTACTAGACTTAAAAAGAAAATATCCTAGCATCAGTTTCTTCAACTAAAGCCCTTTAAGGTGGTACTCCAGCATGGCTGCAGTCAAATGGGTGAAACAAATAAAAGAATAAATATATTGTAGATAGAGGCTTGTAGGTGCAGGCATGGCTGTGTGGTAAGAAGTTTGCTTCCCAACCACATGGTTGCAAGTTCAATCTCACTGCAAGACACTTTCAGCAAGTGTTGTCTACCATAGCTCCAGGTCAACCAAAGTCTTGTGAGTGAATTTGGTAGATAGAAACTGAAAGAAGCCTGTTGTGTGTGTGTCTGTGTTTGTTCACCATCCCACTAGACAACTGATGCTGGTTTCTTTACATCCCTGAAACTTAACAGTTTGGAAAAAAAAAACTGATAGAATAAATACCAGGTTTGAGCTCATGTACTGGGGTTGATTTGTTCAGCTTCATCTTCTAGGTGGTGACCTAGCATGACCATAGTCCAATTTCTGAAACAAATAAAAGATTTTGTGTGTGCATGATGACTGAAAATTGTCACTATCGTCATCATCATCCTCATTTAGCATCTGCTTTCCATGCTGGCATGGTTTAGATGGTTTGACTGAAACTGATAAACTGGAGTGCTACACCAGGTTCCAATCTGATTTAGCATGGTTTCTATGGCTGGATGCCCTTCCTAACACCAACCACTTGAAGAGTATAATGGGTGCTTTTTACATGCCACCAGTACAGGTGTCGGTTACGTGACTCTGGCATTGGCCACAACTATGATTTCACTTGGCTTGACAAGTCTTCTCAAGTACAGCATATCACCAAAGGTCTCAGTCACTTATCATTCCCTCCGTGAGACCCAACGTTCGAAGTATGCTTTTTACGTGACACTGCCATCGGCCACGACTACAGTTTCACTTAGTTTGATGGGTCCAATACAATTAAAATAAAATTGTATTCTTGACACAATGGAACCCAACCTACACACACAGAGATAAAAATAAAAAACCTATCAGTAGAACTTTCCACCATCCTTAAATCCATTTTTAGTTATTTAGACATTTGACACACAATGCACTTGTACCAGTACCATGTAAGTTGCACTTATGTCAGTGATACATAAATGCACCCATGCCAGTAGAATGTAAAAGGCACCCAGTATACTCTGTGAAGCGGATGGCATTAGGAAGGGCATCTAGTCCTAGAAACCATGCCAAAACAGACAATTGGAGCCTAGGTAGCTCTCCGACTGACCAACTCCTGTCAAACCATCCAACCCATGCCAGCATGGAAAACAAACATTAAACAATGATGATGATACACACACAGCTGAACATATTTTGAATAGAAAAGAAATCTGCTACTCAATTCAATAGGAATTTTGGGGAAAAATTTATCAATAGAATTTTCGACCATCCTTTAATCCATTTAACATATACACCCACACAGCTGAACATTTTGACTAGAAAAGAAATCTGCTATACAATTCAGTAAAATGTTTGACACAAGAAATCTGTTATACAATTCAATAGAGTTTTTGATACAATCTACTATTCAATTCAATAGAATTTTTTGACACTTGACTTCTTGAACCCCATTTCAAACCCCTACATAATAAACAAAATATAAAAGAAGAGACTTTATGAAAAATATCAAACACATTCTTAACTATGCACAGAATATGAGAACAAACTGTTTTTATTTTTAATTTCTAATTCTTGACTTTGGGTTTTTAATATTTGATTAGATGGACATACACATCAAAACTAGTAATATTTTATAAAGGTTAATTCATCATCATCATCATCATCATCGTTTAGCGTCCGTTTTCCATGCTAGCATGGGTTGGACGGTTCTACTGGGGTCTGTGAAGCCAGAAGGCTTCCTCAGGCCCAGTCAAATCTGGCAGTGTTTTTACGGCTGGATGCCCTTCCTAATGCCAACCACTCCGTGAGTGTAGTGGGTGCTTTTTACGTGCCACCCGCACAGGTGCCAGACAGAGCTGGCAATTAATTTAATTAATTTAACAGATATAAAAATACTTATCCTGTCCTATTGAAGAAAAAAGTAAAAGGAATCTTTACTTCCATGCTGTTTCTACTTTTATTTTTTACCCACAATCTTTGGTTTATATGTATTTTTAACCTTTTTTCAACTATATGTGTGTGTGTGTATGTATATGGGTTAAGGCTACCATTGGTTTCATGTTAAGAAATCCCTTAATTATCAAGTCTGCCACATGGAACATCAGTGCTCATCTTGGATTAATCCAACAAGTGGAAGCTTGATAATCATTAAGGGATTTTTCTCTTAACATGAAACCAATGGTAGTCTTAACCCATAAATAAAGAGTTTTTATCCACCAATACAGTGTTGAGCACTCATTCTGATTGTTCGATATCAATGTGTGTGTATGTAGGTATGGCTGTGTTGGGGTAAGAAGTTCGCTTTCCAACCAGATGGTTTAGGGATCAGTCTCATTGCATGACACCATGAGCAAGTGTCTTCTTCTATAGCCCTAAGTCAATTAAAGTCTCATAAGTGCATGTGATACATGGAAACCAAAATAAACTTGCCAGTACATGTGTCTCCTGTCTTGACATCAGATGACAATTGTAAGTAAGCTTCACTGTCATACAAATGGTGACATTTTTTACTAGTTTTCTTTGAAACCAAGTCTGGCCCAGGAGGAAATATGACCTTGCTGGGAAATAGGTGAGGGTTGATGACAAGAAGAGCATCTGGCTGTAGAAAATCTGCCTAAGCAAATTCTGTCTGACCGATACACACATGGAAATATGGACATTAAAATATTGATAATGAAGATGATGATATGTTATTTAATCTCCCTAGCAGCTGTGCCTCAATGAAATGCATTTGAGACACCCAGTAAAGTAGTTGGCAACAAAAAGGTCATCTAGCTATAGAAACTAAACCAAATGATAATGCCTACAAGCACCAGTTTTATGGGGGCTGTGGCTCTCAATGGAAAATTGCTTACTTGGACTGTGGCAATCCATCCAACTCATGTCAGCATGGAAAGCAAACATAAAATGGAGATGATGATTTTATATATATGTGTATGTGTGTTTATGTATATATACATACATGCATACATACATACAGGGTGGGCCTAATGTCATGTACAGAATAAGTTCAATATACTCCGGAATTGTTTTAATCAAACAAATTGATTTTTTTTTTAAGCTTGGTATATTCTGTTGGTCTCTTTTGCTAAATCGCTATGCTACAAAGGTGTAAACACACCAACACTGTTTGTCAATATACATACATATATACATATATATATAGGTATATATGTGTAGCACGCTTACTTATTTACCCACTTATCTCTCCATCCGTCCCTATTCTCTTTGTCTCTCGTATTCACCTCTTCAGCAAGACACCTGCTCCTGTACCTTCATATTCCATGGGACTATGCTCCACCTCAGTTGAGGGGACTTTTTTTGCAAGTACTTGGTGACCTTTCCAGTGCTGGTTCCATGAAAAAAGAACATAGTACAACTTTGTGAAGTGTTTGGCATTAGGAAGGGCATGCAGCTGTAGAAACCATGCCATAACAGCCATTGAAGCTCAGCACAGCCTTCTTGTTCATCAGTTCCTGTTGAACCATCCCACCCATGTCAGCATGGAAAAAGGGTCATTAAACAATAACTGATACAATGGGTTTCCATACAGTTTCTGTGTACCAATTTCACTCACAAGACATTGATTGTTCTAAGGCTACAGTGGAAGATACAGTACTTTTTTAGTTTTCTCATCCCCATTAAAAAATTGGGTTATCTCCCCACTAAAAATTCAAGTTAAGAGTTTGGATTAAAAGAGTTAAATCGTTTTGATTCAGTACTTCAACACATTGTTGACGTTTGGCCTCCTCAATAGACATGGTATGATTTGTTATAAAAATATTATCAGATTCAAAACGATGTTTCATCTTTTCACATTTCATGTTTATTAACTTTTTTCATTTTTTTTTTCGTTTTATTGAGGGTTAAACAATTTTTTTAATTGAAGGAGATAACCAAAAGTACAAATATATCTTGTAAAACGGGGGAAGATAAACAAAAAGTACTGAAGATACTTGTCCAAGGTTCCATGCAGTGGGCTAGAACTCAAAACTATGTGGTTGCGATGCAAACTCCGTATCCACAACAGTCATGCCTCTCCGTTAATTCCAGGAATTTCAGTAATAAATACTGATAGCTTAGCCTTTGTAACTATCAATTTTGATAGCTTATTTGTGTACTCACAACTTCTGTGATGTTTCAATAAAAAAAATCCTTCTTTTTTTTTTCAATTTACATCAGATAATCATCCGAAGCTGTCTACCATTGAAATTGAATCCATTAAAGATATTGCAAAGATGTATAACTTAATAATAATTTATGGAAATATCGAGGTAAGTGCATATTTTTAAACAATTTATTACGTTCATCTTCCTTTATATACTTATTTAACCCTTTTAACATTCAGATTTCATTGTCAAATGCATTTCCTATTTATTCACATTGTTGTGAATTAATCACACATTTTGTAGCTCCAAGGTTTCATTGGTGTGTTTGTACATTTTTAGAGTGACATTGTAGGGTCGGTGTGAGATGTTGGATCTTTTACTCTTTTACTTATTTCAGTCATTTGACTGTGGCCATGCTGGAGCACTGCCTTTAGTCGAAGAAATCGACCCCAGGACTTATTCTTTGTAAGCCTAGTACTTATTCTATCGGACTCTTTAGCCGAACAGCTAAGTTATGGGGACGTAAACACACCAGCATCGGTTGTCAAGCGATGTTGGGGGACAAACAAAGACACACATACATATATATATATATATATATACATACATACGACGGGCTTCTTCCAGTTTCCATCTACCAAATCCACTCACAAGGCTATGGTCAGCCCGAGGCTATAGTAGAAGATACTTGCCCAAGGTGCTACGCAATGAGACTGAACCCAGAACCATGTGGTTGGTAAGCAAGCTACTTACCACACAGCCACTCCTACGCCTGGTTAATCTTAACTTAAAACTGGTAGAATATTTGGGTGGGAGATGGCCAGATTAAATGCTAAGGATTTGAACTTTTTTTTTTTAAATCTGTAAATGGAAACATTTTCTTACTGATGTTCATTACCATATCCTTAAGTATTCTTTTATCCTTTTGCATTATTTTGAAGAGTTTAGCTTATCAAATCAATCCCAGAAATTAAATTACTTTCCGTCAAACTGCTAAGCTAAGGGAATGTATCAAACCTTTGTTAGTTGTCAACTTTTTCATGTGTGTATGGGTCAGGCAGAATTTGTTTAGACAGATTTTCTACAGCCTGATGTCCTTCCAGTTATCATCCTTCACCCAGTTCCTGTTTCCCAGCAAGCTAATATTTCCCCTTGGCCAGACATGTTTTCAAGGGAGACTAGAAACATCTATATCTTTCATCCATGCTATGGATGTCTGAAAAAAGAAAACAGCTGGTCATGGCTAGAACACCTTTGATCAAAGCTGACTTGGTGCTAAACAACATCTAGGAACAATTGCAATAACACTTCGAACAATTGCAAGTACTACATTTAGCCAACTGAATGAAACAACAGCTTTGGCATACAAATAATACAGTAGAGCCATCACAGACTATAATAATCCTACTAGGATCCCCAATCTTTCCACAACAAAGTACAAAATACATAAAATAATGCATTATGTTTTAGCAAATTGTACACAGACCAGCTGAACATATGAGTGGCACAATTAGTTGCTATAGTAAGTTAGAATTTCTACAGTATCTGTCACCATATGAAACACCAATGCCAAACACATCATCATCATATTTTCATCCACTTTCCATATTGGAATGGGTTAGATGGTTTGATAGGAGCTAGGAAGTCAGAAGATTGCACCAAGCTCTACTGTCTGCTTTGGTATGGTTTTTATGGCCGGATGGCCTTCCTAACACCAGCCATTTTACAACATGGACTGGGTGCTTTTTATGTGGCACCATCAGCAGTGAGGTCACCAAATAATTAACAAGACAAGACCTCTCAAATAAGGGAGGGTATAGTGTTGAGGGAGGTGACTTTGTGCCAGATAAGAGGAGTGTGAGTAGAGGGACAGAAATAGACATCTCGCAATAGGAGAGAAGAGAGAGAGAGAGAGAGAGAGAATGAGGATAATGTGATTAGGGACATGCTCAAGTTACAGGGAGTTGTATCCAGACATATATACAAACTTCAGAGCCCAACTACATTTAAACACAAATTTCCCTTCCATTCAACCCAGATAGGCATAAGCAATATATATACACACACACACAGAAGGATACAAGACATTTTGGCATTCCATACAATGCTGAGTTATTCAACATCAGAAGTTTTAATGTTTCTCACATTCTATGCCTCCTCCCCCTCTCACTCTGTGAGCATCTAGTTATGTTTGTATGTATGTGTAATGACACTCGATCTGGTTCATCATCATCATTAAACAGCTATTCTCCATGCAGGAATGGGTTGGATAGTTTGACAAGAACTGGCCAGGCTCCATTTGTCAGTTTTGGCATGGTTTCTATGGCTAGATTCCCTTCCTAGTGCCAAGCAATTTACGCAGTATACTGGCTGCTTTTTACGTGACACCAGCACAGCTGCTTTATACCAGGCACCAGCATGGGTGCTTTACATGTGACACTGAAATGGGTGCTTTTTAAGTGGCACCAGCAATCACAAACCTGTAAGACAAACCTTCACCCCACCCTGGCTGAGAGAGGGGATGGGAGGCATGGCTGTAAAAGGCATTCCTGAATGTGTATATTATGCACAGGCATGTGTTTGTCTCCAGCACCTAGACATACTGTTGCCAAGATAGGTTGGATGTCCAGTCAGCTATGCTAAAGTGTCAGTGTCCAAACAGATGTGCCAAATCATTTCTGTTCACACAAGAGAAATAGTACCAGCATCAAGAACCTTGTTGACCAAGTCTATTCTACCTGTCCCCTCTGTGGCCAACATCTTTCAGTATACCTTATTCTTTTTCTGAGACAATAGGATGATTTTGGATGCTTTTTTGAGGAATTTAAGCCATAATAGTAATGTTAGAAGAGGCAGGGTGAGAAGGGAGGGTTCTTTCTCGCTCTCTTTCTGTCTCTGTGCCTCTTTTACATGTAGAGGTTCCTTTATTGCTGTGCAAATTTCAGTGTTTTACTTGATGTCACAGTTAAATGTCAGTAATACATTTAAAAGTGTATGGCTGGATGCCCTTCCTAATGCCAACCACTCCACAGAGTGCACTGGGTGTTTTTTATGTGTCACCACCAAAGCACCTGTGACGTGCCACATAGAAAGCACCCAGTACTCTCTGGAAAATGTTTGGCATTAGGAAATGCATCCAGTTGCAGAAACCAAGCCAAAATAGACTATGGAACCGGGTGTGGCCCATAGCACTACCGGTTCCTGTCAAGCCATCCAACCCATGCCAGCATGGAAAACAGATGTTAAATGATGATGACAATGATTATGATTACTACTGCTACTACTACATCTCAGTAATACACTGTCAGAATTTGAATATATTACTGACATTACAATCTCAGTAGTGTCTTCATATTCTAGAAGTGTCAATGTTTGTTGGTAGTAAATGTGATACCATTGAGAAAGCACTTAATTGAAGGGATAATATATTAGATGTAATTATAACAACCTTTAAAAGTAATACCACTAACAGCCTCAATATATGTTTTTTTTCCTTTTTTTACAGACCAGAGCTAATCATGTCTCCTGTCAAATTCTTCGAATTGTAGAAATATCTGCAGGATTCAAAAGTAATCTCCAAAGTATATTTTTATTGGCACTGACTTAATATTTTGTATATACGATATTATTTAAAAGGAAATATTTCTGAATCAACATTTTGGACTTTCAATTGTAAATAGGATAAAAAAATCTGTATATAAGTATAATATATATTTGTTTATATATATGTAAGTAGAATAATTATTTTTTTCTTTTTCTAATTGCACTTTTGTAAGAAATAAATATATTTGTATTGTAGTTATTAAAAGCTCTTTTTGAAATATTTTTATGTTTTTTTAAGTGTGTGGGATTTTTTCTTTTAATTTTTGAACATTATTTGTTTGTTATATATTGTTATATTTTTGTCACATATATATATATTATCTTTTACTTGTTTCAATCACACACCAACATCAGTTGTCAAGTAATGGTGGTGGGACAAAGAAAGACACACACACACATAAATATATATGAATACATATATATATATTTCGTTTTTGGATTTGGTTTGCAAGATTCTTTATATGAGTTTGTGTGTTGAAGCATATTCATCATCATCATCATCATCGTTTAACATCTGTTTACCATGCTAGCAAGGGTTGGACGGTTCAACTGGGGTCTGGGAAGCCAGTAGGCTGCGCCAGGCCCAGTCTGATCTGGCAGTGTTTCTACAGCTGGATGCCCTTCCGTGAGTGTAGTGGGTGCTTTTTATGTGCCACCTGCACAGGTGCCAGACGAGGCTGGCAAACAGCCACGATCAGATGGTGCTTTTTACGTGCCACCGGCACAGGGGCCAGACGAGGCTGGCAACAACCACAATCGGATGGTGCTTTCTACGTGCCACCGTCACGGAGGCCAGTCGGGGTGGCGCTGGCAATGGCCACGTTCGGATTGTTCTCTTATGTGGCACTGGTATCACAGCTACAATTTCCATTGATATTGATTTTCCATTCATATATATATATATATATATTATATATATATATATATATAATATATATATATATATATATCTAATGTAGGATAAAATTTTTTTCAAAACAAAATTCTTTTCGAAAAAAATTTTATCAATGGCCAGCATATTAAAAAATACCTTTAAAGGTTAAATTTATAAACAATTCATAAATAAGGGCAAACGAAAAAATTTCTAATGCTAAATATGCCGAAAAATTGGACATATTGTCCATTAACCATATAATTTTTTCACAATATGCACGCTACTCGAAAAAAGGTCGACAGAAATTTCTAAAAAATTCCATTATTACCATATCGGACCGATTTCAGGGTTAGCTCATAACAGCCCTCCCTTCGTTTGCCCTTATTTATGAATTTTTTATATATATATGACAGGCTTCTTTCAGTCTCCATCTACTAAATCCACTGAAGGCTTTGGTCAGCTTGAGGCTACCATAGAAGACACTTGCCCAAGGTGCCACATGAGGCATTGCCAACCATGTGGTTGGAAAGCAAGCTTCTTACCACACAGCTATGCTTATATTTCTGCACTTGTGTGTAAGAGTGTGTGTTTACCTCCTGTCACCGAAACAATCTGAATATTCATTTCAGTCCAGTCCGGTCAGCCATGCTGAATTATCTGCCTCCAGCCATGTCCAGTCATTTCATTCAAGTGAGAGGAGATGGTATTTCTGTGGGCTACAAATTGGAGTGTGTTGGTGAACGACTTCGTGACAATCGGGAGAGTGACCTTTTAAAATGCAAAGGCTTAGGCAATGATCCTTTGAAATTTCCTACTTTATTCCTGGAAAGGATAAATCAAAATAGAAACAATATCAAAGGGAGAGAGAGAGAGAGAGAGAGAGAACTAAGATAAGCTATTACAGAAGAACAATAATATAATATTGACTTCCGTTTAATTAAGCAGAAATAATTTTAATCACTAATCAATGAAGAAGACAGAATTTTCCATTATTAACTGATGATTACATAAAAACTGTATAATCAGGATGTTTCACCAATCAATTTAGCTGAAAGATGAATGCATAATTATCTGTGCATTTATATCATTTCTAATGTAGACAACCCACATAACCCCCATTATCATTGCTACCAACATCATTATAATCACCCTCTGCCACCACTGTTATTGTTATTGTTGTTATACTTTGCCATTCATGTAAAAGCAACCAACAAAGCCATCATCATCATCATTATCATCACCATCATTGTCATCATCATTGTATCAGTAAATGTTTCAAGGAGAGGCATTACTGTTGTTAAAACATATTAGCATGTTGTACAAAGAAGTGCTAATACTATATGTATTAGGAGTTTGTGAATATTTCTGAAGTTGTATGACTGTCTTCCACATCAACAGATCTATATAATTACATATATATATTCAGAAGATAGGTACGTATATATACATATTATACAGACATGTTTACATAGAGCATAAAAATACAGAATACTAAGGAAGGATTTTTAACTCGACAGCTGTTTCTGGAAGCTCAGAATTATGTAATAATCATAATGTTCATAATTAGCAGATGGAATGTACAAAAAAGTCTTAGGTATGGAACCAGTAAATAGTCACATAGTCCAGCTTCCTTCATCAGGGAAGGCTTGAGAGAATACCTATTTCTTTATTACCCACAAGGGGCTAAACACAGAGGAGACAAACAAGGACAAACATAGGTATTAAGTCGATTATATCGACCCCAGTGTGTAGCTGGTATTTATTTAATCGACCCTGAAAGGATGAAAGGCAAAGTCGACCTCGGCAGAATTTGAACTCGCAACGTAACGGCAGACGAAATACCGCTAAGCATTGCGCCTGATGTGCTAACGTTTCTGCCAGCTCGCCGCCTTAGAGTACCATTACACTATAGTATTCATCTAGAGAAAGCACCTCATATAGATGTCTACCAAATCCACTTTGGTTGACCTGATGTTCTAGTAGTGGGACTGAACCTGAAACCACATAGTTGCAAAACAAGCTTCTTTATTATGATAGGTTGGACAGTTTTGCAATAGACAATCGACTCAAATTATATATATATATATATATGCATGTATATCATCATCATTATTTAACGTCCACTTTTTCCATGCTGGCATTGGTTGGATGGCTTGACAGGCGCTGGCAAGGCTAAAGACCACACCAGGTTTCGTAGTCTGTTTCAGCTTAGCTTCTACAACCTGATACCCTTCCTAATATCAACCTCTTTACTGAGTGTACTAGGTGCTTTTTACATGGCACCAACACCAGTGCTTTTTATGTAGCACCAGCATCAGTATTTTTTATGCGGTACCAACACCAGTGCTTTTTATGCTTCACAATTTTAGTATACATACCTTAGTATTTCCTCCTAATTTCTGTATAGTCTGGGAATGTATTAAAGCCTTTTCAGAGCTAATTTATTTGAATTCTTACTATCGTGTAATTAATTTCATGTTATTACATAACTGACTTCACAATTTGGGTATGCATAACTTATTGGGAATTCTTAAAAACAAGATCCTGTGTAACACAGTTCAGTATTCTCAATAAATGCACAAAAACCGTTTTGAGGGCTACATACTTTGTATTGTTGTTATTAGTTTAGCAAAACAATTAGAGAGCAGAACCAAGGGATAAGCCCCACTTTCTTGGGAATTACTGGGTATGTCAGCTAGTATATATGTATACATATATATATATCCACACACACATACATACATAGGAGATAGAGAAGATATATATATGTATATATATATATATATATACACATACACACACACTCATATATACGCAAAAGATTTCTTTCTATTTCTGTCTACCAAACCAAATCTACTCACAAGGCTTTAGTTGGCCTGGGGCTATAGCAGAAGATACTTGCTCGAAGTACCTTGCAGTGGACTAAAACCATACCATTGGGATGTAAACTTCTTAACCATACAGCCATGCCAGAAATTAAAATCTTGACACACCAGATTAGAAAGATTCACCATCACTGACCTTGAATGGATCTGAGGTTTGAACTTAGTTGCTTGGTTAACTACTAGCATATACCATAAATTGACTCAATCAAAACTGACCTTGGCTTAGACAGCAGCTATAATACTTTTATATTTTCACATGATTGTCCATAAGAAATGTGTCAATTGAGGACATGTAATCAATTAAATCAACATTAGTAATGGTGCTGGTATTTTTTTCATTGATCTGTCGCTGGTTATAACTCAGCTACTCTTTATAACAGTTACTCCCATTGCTGTAGAAATAATTTTTAAGTTTGGCAATATATTTTTGAAATTGTTGGATTATCTCTCTGCCATTACGAGCAGCTAACATGGGTTAAATGATTCTAAAAAAATTATATATTTTAAAGTATTGTGTGAAGTATTGAGTTGTGTTTTAATAGCTAACTCATCAACAAGAGGAGTGTGTACTTTCCAGTTTGATCGATGGAAGCAAGTCTGCAGATTCAGCACACTACACATTCACAATTCTTTTTTTTTTTAATGTTAATTTATCTGTTAAAATTCTATAGTCAATATTGTCCACTTCAAGCAACATAAAGCACCATCAGATTTTATAGGAGGAAAAGTCAGTGAGATCACGTTATATTCATGTCTTTCTCAAGGACACTAGTGACGTGAGTAATACAAAGTGACTGCAAAAAGGAATTTAAGCTATGGCAACTGGTTTCACCAAAAATGTACTATTATCAAGTTTATTGCATTATCATCGTTGTCATCATTTACATCATCATCAGCCTCACCACCATCATTCTGTGCTTGAGCAATGCTTTGAAGAGTTTTAGTCAGAGTTCAACACCAGTGTTTATTTCTTGAGCCTGGTGCTTATTCTAAGGGTGTTCTTTGCTGAACCACTAAGTTACAGGGACATAAACAAATCAAAACTAGTTGTCAAGTGATGGTGTGGAGGGAAGAAACACGCTCACACACACACAAGCGAATGGACAAACAAAAGATGCACAGGAGCAATAAACACTGCAGATGCTCAGAAAACAGGTTCCATCACATGCCAGGGGAAGAAACTAGAAGTAGTTGATAGCTTCCGCTACCTAGGTGACCAAGTCTGTAGTGGGGATGGATGTTAAGACAGCATTGCTACTAGTTCAAAGGTCAGAAAGCTCTTACCTCTACTGGTGACAAAGGCCTCTCGCTCAGAGTGAAAGGTAGATTGTATGATGCATGTGTGCAAACTGCTATGCTACATGGCAGTGAAACATGGGCCATGACTGCTGAAGGTATGCATAGGCTTGAAAGAAATAAAGCTAATATGATCTGCTGGATGTGTGATGTCAATGTGCACACATGACAGAGTGTATGCACCCTGAGAGAAATGTTGGACATAAGAAGTATCAGATGTGGTGTGCAAGAGAGATGACTGCACTGGTATGGTCATGTGCTGCATATGGATGAGGGGAGATGTGTGAAACAGTGGAAGGAACCCATGGAAGAGGGAGACCCAGAAAGACATGGGATGAGGTGGTGAAGCATGGCCTTTGAATGTTGGGCCTCACAAAGGCAATGACTACAGACTGAGACATCTGGAGATATGCTGTGTTTGAGAAAACCCGGCAAGTAAAGTGAGATCACAGCTGTAGTTTATACCAGTGTCACATAACCAGCCCTTTTAAAAAGTACCTTTGAATCGTCGGGTGACATTCCATGGTTGAGGAGACCTATTGAGTCAAGTAAAATCAAAAATCAAATCACAGTCAAAAATGGAAATTGTAGTTGTGGTCAATGCCAGTGCTGCTTGACTGGCTTTTGTGCTGGTGGCATGTAATAAGCACCATTCATGCATGGGTCGTTGCCAATACCGCTTAACTGGCTCCCTGTGCCGGTGGCATGTAAAAAGCACCATCCAAACGTGGTTGATGCCAGCCCCACTGCCCTGACTGGCTCCTGTATCAGTAGCACATAAAAAGCACCATCCAAACATGACTGATGCCAGTGCCGCCTGACTGGCTCCCGTGCCAGTAGCACATAAAAAGCACCCATTACACTCTCGGAGTGGTTGGCATTAGGAAGGGTATCCAGCTGTAGAAACATTGCCAGATCAGATTGGGGCCTGGTGTGACCTCCTGGCTTGCTAGTCCCCAGTCAAACCATCCAACCCATGCCAGCATGGAAAACGGACATTAAACGATGATGATGAGTTAATGAAATCAACTTCCTATATATCAATGATGCTTATTTTAATCATGAAGAAAAACACACACATCATCATCATCATTGTTTTAACATCCACTCTTTCATACTTGCATGGCTTGAACAGGGTTTATTGATGCAAATATTGTACAGCTGGATGTCCATCTTATTGCCAATGATCATTTGTTTCCAAGGAAAGTAACATTTCCACTATAGGGAGAAATATCTTTGTAGAATATTGGAAATGAATGATGTAGCTAGTATGACTGACACTCATTTACAAATATCATGCGATGCCAAGATAAGGATGGACACACACAACAGGCATTTTTTTCGGTTCCCATCTACAAAATCTGATCACAAAGTTTCAGTCGTCCTGAATCTTTATTAGAAGACACCTGCCCATGTGGATGGGAAGCAAACTTCTTAACTACACAGTCATGCTTGCATTTAAACAATATTTGAATATCAAAAGAATAACACAAAAACCATAGAAAACTTTTTTATTTAAAATTACAAAAAATTTTGTCATGGTGTTATTCAATTTTTACAATATAATCTCTTTAACAAATAATGTCTAATTTAATCTCACATTTTCGGTTGAGGAATTATAAAGACAAAAATTCTTCATCATAACTTAGATTTGCTCTTATGATGTAAGTAATGAAACTTAGACTTACAGCACTTAGTATTTTAAAATCAAAATGAGTATATTTAGGATTTGAAAAATATTCCACTGTTTGTGCTTTTAATGTTTATTGATAAATAAAGATTTTTATTCTGATTAAGTCTTAATTATAATCTCTTTTAATATTTTAATATGGCGATGTAATATGCTGAGGACATTAAAATTATATAAATAATACTTTTAAATAGATATTCTCATCGGTGAGTAAATGTTAATTAGTTTTTAGAGTAAAGCTTTTAAGTTTAATTATTTCAAAAAAGAAAATATTTGGATTTAATTTTTAGTAACACCCAATGAAATTTGTTAAAAGATTTTAATTTTTAGGGATAATTGGGTCACCATAATTGCACTGTGACTCAATTCCTAAATTGTATGATGATCCACCATTCTTGTAGGCACTTGTTACAATACGGAACCATCCTTGTTCACCCTGAAAGTATACGAAAGTCATGAAAATAAGATAAATCAGTTTCCTGACAACTTTTTTTTACTGAGTCAATAAAATTATCTTTTCCTCATTAAATGTTTTGGCATTCAGATTATTCTGTCAAATCAAATGCTTATTTATTCACACTGATTTGGAATTAATCATGAATTATCTTGTAGCTTCAAGATTTCAATGATGTGATTATTTATTTTCAGACCGACATTGTAGAGTAGGTGTGAGTGAGGGCGTGCCCGACATTTAACAGGTAGAGTATTTGGGGCCTGATGTGGCTAGTTTAAATGAACATTTGATAGGTAGAATATTTCGGCCTGATATGACTAATTTAAATGATAAAGGGTTTAACCACAAATTATATGTTATTTTTTATTTCTTTTTCTTTTCCATGGCTTAGTCATGTTATAAAAGAAACAGCAGCATCAGTACAGCACCCATGACTTTCAGAAACATTTTTTCATGCTCAGGATTATCATAAAAGAATACCCTCCATCAGGCATTTGCCATATTCTGAACACCTTACTTCCCTGGGCATGGACACATTGAAACTCCGACGTCTGGCAGCTGACTTGGCAGACACCCATAAAATTATTAACCATCTTACAAACAATAATTCTGAGCACCTTTTCAAACTCCACCCGTCTAGCACCCGTGGACATATTTACAAAGTCAGAAAACAGCACAGCTCCCATGACTTTAGGAAACATTTTTTCACGCTGAGAGTTGCTGAAGCATGGAACAAACTGCCGGCATCGGTTGTTAGTTGTCGGAGCACTGCATCCTTCAAAACTTCCATGCTTTCTGAGATTCGCCAACACTACACCTGATTTCCTCCCCTCCATACACACACAAGCATGTATCTGACTCATACGTTGTTCGCTTTCCAGACATTAGTACATTACTGCATACACTTTATACGCACTTTCTGACAAGTTGTGGTGCACCTGAGCACTGTATAATATTTCATTATTATATTATTTTATAACATAGAATAAACCACCTGAGTCAGTTGTTTTGTGCATCAATCCTATCTTTTATCCTTTACTTTTTTTCAGCTTTTGGATAGTGGCCATGCTAGAACACTGCCTTGAAGGGTTTAGTTGAATAAATTGATCCCAGGACTTATTTTTAAGTTTGATATTTTTTTAATTGGTCCCTTTTGCTAAACCACTATGTTACAGGAACATATACAAACCAATACTGGTTGTCATGTGGTGGGGGTACAAAAACACACATACGAGTATATGTACATATATAATGCCAACGTATTTTTAAATATTTTTTAAAATATTTAAAAATATTTACGTATTTTTAAATATTAAATATTTATATGTTCATATACTTGAGTGTTTTAATGCTATATTATCTGGAACTTTATATTGATTTATTAAGGTCCAACGAAAGCGCACATATATACTGAATATTCTATTGGATAATAGGTCATGTTCCTCTAGTTTTCCGCTGGTATTGCCTCCATTGAAATCATAAATATGTACATATACATACATATATGACAGGTTCCCACATAGTTTCCATCTACCAAATCCACTTACAAGGCATTGATTAGCTCTAGGCTATAGCAAAAGGCACATGCCTGAGGTGCTGCACAATGGGACAGAATCTGAATCCATGTGGTTGCAAAGCAAGCTACTTAACCATACAGACATGACAGAAGAAAATCATGTTTTCTGATGCTCTGAAATATTCTTTCTACAATAGAGAGAAGCATGAATTTTGCAGGAGGAGACTAGTTGATTATATTGACCTCAGTACTCAACTGGTACTTATTTCATTGCTTGGAAAGGATGAAAGGTAAAGTTGACCTCAGCAGAATTGGAACTTAGAACATAAAGACAGATATAATGCTGCTAAGCAACTAGTACGGTAATATTCATATTTCTTTATTGCCCACAAGGGGCTAAACATAGAGGGGACAAACAAAAGGATTAAGTTGATTACATCGACCCCAGTGCGTAACTGGTACTTAATTTATCAACCCCAAAAGGATGAAAGGCAAAGTCGACCTCAGCGGAAGTTGAACTCAGAACGTAATGGCAGACGAAATACCGCTAAGCATTTCGCCTGCCGTGCTAACATTTCTGTCAGCTCGCCACCTTAACTGGTATGGTAATATCCAGCCATCTTCAGAATTGTTCATATGCCGGGCAAAATACTTAGCGGCATTTCTTTCAGCGCTTTATGTTCTGATTTCAAATGCCACTGAGGTCAGCTTTGCCTTTCATCCTCTTGGGGGTCGATAAAATAAGTATAGTTAGTTGAGCATTGGGGTTGATGTAATCGACTTATGCCCTCACCTGAAATTGTTGGCCTTGTACCAAAATTTGAAAGCAATATTCAGCAAGCTTGCAGAATTGTAAGCATGCAGGGCAAAAATGCTTAAAGTGCATAAGGATGTCAAAAGTAGATTTGGTGAATTTTGGGGAAAATATGGAATTTTTGAAGGATGCAGTGTCCTAACAGCTAACAGTTGATATGGGTAGCTTATTCCATGCGTTGACAATTCTGAGTGTGAAAAAATACGAGTTATGGATGCTGCGCTGTTTTTTTTTTATTTTATAAGCATGTAGAGATATTGAATTCAATTTGACGTTGGTTTCGATAGACCATAACAAAAATTGTACAAAGAAAAGACGGCTAAAGAAAGATTTCGACAACATATATTAAAGACAGTCTCATCAAGAACCTTAACCTTGAAATACATTCCAAACTTTTTTAATAAGAGTTATTTCCCTTGCAACCGCCATTAAGTTCTTTTTCTCTTTCTTTTTTTGTGCTTCACATAAAAAAATAATTGTCGTCACCACTCCATCATCTAGCTGTTAGTGGTATTTAATATATAATTATCACTGTATTTGATGGCATATAAAAACCATATTTTTCAGGAAAAAAAATGTCTCAAAAACCACTTATGAAGGCATAAATACTATATGTTTTTATGCCTTCAAAATTTCTTTCTGAATATGTCCTGCTGAAATAGAGATGCATCTAATATGCACGTGCATCTTTTATGCCATCAAATAAAGTAAATCTATTCTTCATCTCCATTGGAAAAAATAAAATACTTTACAGTATTTGTTTCTGCTCTTCACATTCTGAGTTCAAATCTCACTAAGATCAACTTTATATTTCATTCTTCCAGGGTAGATAACGGGCCAGTAAACTACTAGAGTTGGTACAATCGACTGTTTCTCTCCCTCAGATATCTGGTCTTGTGTCTATGTCAGAAACATTATCATTATGTACATTATTTACATTTGATGGATATTTGTCCTCATCTTGTTTGTTGTTAGCACAACGTTTTGGCCTTCTTCAGGTGTCTTGGGGGCATTTCGAATCTGGGTTCTCATTCCTAAGGTATTTTTCGATGTTATTATTATTATTATTGTTGTTGTTGTTGTTCAGGTTGCTTGAAATCGAAATCGGAAACTTGGGGTTAGTAGCCCATGCTCTTAACCACTACACCATAGGCCCGTGGGCCTATGGTGTAGTGGTTATCAACTGAAACGTTGTGTTAACAACAAACAAGATGAAGATAAATATCCGTCGAATGTAAATAATGTACATAATTCCTCTTCTCTTAAATATAGAACTGTATCATCATTATTATTATCATTTGATCTAAGGTGGTGAGCTAGCAGAATCATAGGCATGCTGGGCAAAATGCTTAGTGGCATTTCATTCACCTTTACATTCTGAGTTCAAATTCTTCCAAGGTCAACTTTGCTTTTCATCCTTTTGGAAGGTCAATAAAATAAGTACCAGGTAAAATCTGGGGTTGAATGTAATCGACATACCCCCTTCCCTAAATCTGCTGGTCTTGAGCCTAAAAATCAGGACTCCAGATCAAATGCTTTGTGAAATTTTGTCTATTGTTATGTTCTGAGTTCAAACCTCACCAAGGTTGACTTTTGGTCAGTTGAACAATGGGGTTGGTGTAATCGGCTAGCCCCTTCCCTCATAATTTCAGGCTTTGTGCCTATTGTAGGAAGGACTGTTATTACCTAACTTTTATTTATTTTTTTTTTTGCCTTTTTCTCCGCAGCAACAAACTTTAATTCTTTTCCCAAAATTTTAGACTTTTCAGAACTAGTTAATTCTAACAAAAAAAAAACAAAAAAAAAACAGAGATTTTATAATTCCTGATATTTTAATTTCTTGGAATGGTTAAAACAATCCATCTTGGAGTTCTTTCCCATGTCATTCTACTCGCACATCTGTAGTACTGGAGCTGTGGACCTTTCATTGCAGTGAGTGGCAACTCAATCTGAAAAGACTTTCTGAGCTCCAAGCTACCCACCCTGTCAAGTAGTATTACCCTCGAGATCCTTTGAAAGAACCCTATTTTGAACACTTGTATTCAGATTGTAATTTTTTTTTGAGGTGGCGAGGAGGTCATTACCCAGCATTCACAGCCATAAGTGAGGATTCTAGCTGAGCTAACTAATAGGAAACTTAAAGGTAATCCAAGAACATGATGGTTGGATAATATCTATAGTCTCAGTCGGTCACACATAGAAATCCAGCTGGAAACGGTAATGAAGGCTGTTTCTGATAGAACTCTATGGAAGTAGTGCCTAAAGACTCTTCCCCCACGACTCTCCCAAGAGTAGTGGGCAGAGAATATGGATGAATGAATGGTTGGATGGGGTGGATGGATGGATGGATGGATGGATGGATGGATATTTTACTTATCACAATAGATTTCTGCTGAATTGTCCGCATCTTTATTCTGATATTTTCTGTAATATTATTGTATTTTTACAGAGATGTACTTGCATAGCAAGTGATTTGATCTGAGATCGTGTGCTGAAACGAAAACAATTGCGGCATGGAAGGTGTTTGTAAGCCATTTAAGAAACACACAAAAGCTGTTCGATTCACTTCAACATTTAAGTTTAATTTGTCAAAATATTTTCGTTGCTTTAAGACTGCGACCTGTTCACTGACAAAAATCCGAGTATTGTATTTTTATCCTGATAGAAAAACATATAGTCTGGCAATGGTCTAAACACATGGTATATTAGTTTTTATACTTTTTATACACTTCTTGTTAATAACATAACTTTGTGTGAACAGGATATCACCATTAAAAGTGACTGTTGTTATTGCAACTTATGTTCTTTACATACAGATGCAGGCACATGTGCACATACACACACACACACACGCATGCACCAACACACACACTTAGAAAGCATTTCACTTTTTTCGTTTTTTACATAACTCAAACTTATGGAACACTTGATAGCTTATCGTTTTTGGATCAACAAGGTTATCTAGAGAGGCAGCACTAAAAATTCCAGTTTCTGCTGTGTCAAGCACTCTGGATTCAGGTGTGGACAATGAAAGCAGATTTTTCTCCATGGCAAAAACTGAATTTACTATTACAAGCTACTTACTGCTGCTGCAGCTGTTGTTGTTGTTGTTGTTGTTGTTGTTAAGCAACAAGACGAGTAAGGGTGATTAGGTGATGATCTAGAACTTAGGGGCAGGAGACCCCAGACCTTGGGAAAAAAAAAAAAACTTTGGTTGTCTTGTTGTAGTCGAGGGCTCTTCGATGACGCCCAACATCATTGGGAGGTGGCCCTCAAAGTCACTGGAAATAGAGATCTCCAGGTCCAAATTCTTGGACGGCTGCTGCTGCTGCTACTACTACTACATCAACAACAATGAATGATACTGCTCATGATATATTATTAGAGGTTGACTCATATGTTGGCAATGGACCACAGTTCAGGAGTGTTGACAAAACACAGACTACTGATCTCTCAGCTGGTTGCATTGGCATCCATAATAATGGGTAACTCTAAGACAGACCAGATCAGCAGGAAGCAGCAATTCCATTTATTCTTCGAGTTTTTGAGTTGGACTTTGGTCAAAGTACACATTTTTCATACTTCCATTGACCAGTAAGAAGTAGCTATGAACTATAGTTGTTTCAATCAACATTATAAAAATAAGCATTTAACTTGTATGAAATAAATTTGTAATTTCTTACCCAAAATGATCCCCAGGAATTTCTGCCAAGCCAATATTCAATACCAGTGCTATTATCAACTCCCCAGCCAACAATGGAAATAATATGGTTTATCTGAAATACAATATCACATTATATAATTAGTGTCACTGTCTCATGGAAATTATACAGAAAACTATAATTCATAAAAGTGAATATCAAGAAAAAAATCAGTTTCTTGTTTATGGTAGGAAGTAATGAAAAGGACTGATAGTCAGTAAAAGAAATAGAATTGAGATTGTCTTTCTTTTACTTACTGATCACCTTAAAACCTTTGCCTGTCTGAAGCATTTTCAAAAGTTTATTCTAAACATTCACGCTTGTTTTCAGACTTTAAGTTAACCCTTGTTTTTTATACATTCTGAGTAATACTCTCTTTTACTTGTTTCAGTCATTTGACTGTGGCCATGCTGGAGCACCGCCTTTAGTCAAGCAAATCGACCCCAGGACTTATTCTTTGAAAGCCTAGTACTTATTCTATTGGTCTTTTTTGCTGAACCACTAAGTTACAGGAATGTAAACACACCAGCATCAGTTGTCAAGCGATGTTGGGGGGACAAACACAGACACACAAACACACACACAACACATATATAAAATGAGCTTCTTTCAGTTTCCGTCTACCAAATCCACTCACAAGGCTTTGGTCAGCCCAAGGCTATAGTAGAAGACACTTGCCCAAGGTGCCACGCAGTGGAACTGAACCCGGAACCAAGTGGTTGGTAAGCAAGCTACTTACCACACAGCCACTCGTATGCCTATAAAACTTTCCTTTCGTAAATCCCAAGTTATTTTGATAGTTGAAAAACAGTGGTAATGTGTGTCATATATGATGTATAGACACCAGGGA
Organism: Octopus sinensis; assembly: GCF_006345805.1. Lineage (NCBI taxonomy): Eukaryota > Metazoa > Mollusca > Cephalopoda > Octopoda > Octopodidae > Octopus > Octopus sinensis. The sequence goes on along the minus strand of NC_043002.1, from coordinate 39,424,099 downwards.
AATATTTCCTGTGTATCATATGTAATATACATGATAGGCAAAAGTATAATTACAGTCAAATGCTCATTTACAAAATACCAAACTTGACATTGAATTCATACTAAAACAATCTTGAATTTTTTTTCTGTGATAAGCGCAGATGTGGCTATAGGCCAGGTATGAATGTACTGCTAAGAAGGTTGCTTCCCAACCACATGGTGTCAAGTTCAGTCTCACTATATGGTACCTTGGGCATGTATCTTGTAATATAGCCCCAGGTCAACCAGAACTTTGTGAGTGGATTTGGTACACGGAAATTGTGTGGAAGCCTGTTGTGTGTGTGTGTGTGTTCTTGACACTGTGTGATAATTGTCATTCATTTCCAGTATCCTGTGAGAGCATGTCTGACCATGAGGAAATATAATCTTGCTTGGAAATAGGTGAGGGTTGACAACAGAAAGGGCATCTGGTTGTCAAAAATCTTCCTCAGTAAAATTTGTTTGACCCATGCAGCTACAGTATCTGTCATTAATTTGTTACATATAAAATGTTACATTCTATTATGCTGGGGTCACCAGAATGTAATGTTTTATAAGCATAAATACATGGCCAACCCATTTCTGTAAGAAAATATTGTTAGTAGCAATGGCCTTTATTTTATCATTACAGTTTCAGATACAACTTCTTCAAGTTGTTGTTGCACAATGATTATTTTCAGCTCTATAGTCCATCTTGTGGATAGATTATCTGTGAGTGACTGCTGGAAAAACATGTAAAAAGGAGGGAGAATGAGTAAAAAAAAGTTGTGTAGTCACATGGTGACAAGCCATACATATGAAGTTCTCCTTTTGGCTAGGGGCCAAGCAAAAAAAGATAGACCCAAATTTGGGTTCCGTATTTATATTTTTTCTAACTAAATTGGATCAAGCTTAACAAAGGATTTTCCATCTCCTGTTTGCCTGACCTAAGTTTGACTTGAAAAGTTACAGGTTAACAGCTAACACTCATAAATTTCTTAGTGCAAAAGCTGAGAACAATAGGAAGGAACTTGTAGAAAAATCTGGGCTAGGTTTCTAATCTTGGTTGAGAATCTAAGAAGCTATTTGTTACAGCATTTTCCTTTCAAGCATTATACTAATAACATTCTTAAAACTTGTCCCTCTTGTGTCTTTTTCTCGTTTTAGCTCATTCACTTTATATCAAAGACCTTCCTGATAGGAAAAATGTATTTTGTGATAATGACTAGTGCGATATAATCATTGCTATGTGCAAAATAATACAAAACCAGAATATTCTACTTGAAAAAGGAGTATTTTCACTCCAACAAAGAACAAAATATATCTTAATAATCATTCAAGTTTTAAAATCAATGAAATATAGAAAAAAAAAACAAACAAAAAGAAAATCAAAAGTGAATACATACCATTATTGCTTTATTATATTCTTTGTACACACCACCAGCATAATCCTCAAATCCATTTGTGACCATCATTCCACAGCTATAAAATAAATTGTTTAAAGATAATGAAAATTTAAAAATAAATATTGAAATAAATTTTGTTGTGACTACAGAGGGTCATTATGCCAATATTATTAACACACACACTGGTTCAATTCCACTCCTTTATTATTAGTCAATTTGTTATATATCCAACTAACTAATTGATTATTTGTTTAACTTGGTTAAACAGTAAGTCATTTATTTGTTTTTGTTTGTCAAAGCTCTTTCGTGACTATTTGCAACCTTCTCAGTGACTTTTCTCTTAGTTCGTTATGGAGGTAGCATTTGTCTGTCTGAGACCTTGTGTGTACAAAAACAAAGGAAAATAGATGATTTCAATAAAATTAAAGGTTATAATTCAAAGACCTTTGAAGGATTTATACACATCAAAGCTTAGTTCCAGTTCTATATTAACTGTGAAAT
>NC_043002.1:39417196-39419696 GCF_006345805.1 Octopus sinensis | reverse complement strand
ACGCTGGGTCATAGTGCTAGTAGGCAATAAATGAATACCTAATGGTCATGTGGTGAAGGAGTTTGCTTTGCAACTATGTAGTCTCACTGTGTGACACCTTGGGTAGATGTTTTCTTTTACAACCGCAGGTGTGGAAAGAAGCTTCCCAACCACATGGTTTCAGGTGCAGTCCCACTGCGTGGCACTTTGGATTGACCAAGGCCTTGTGAATGAATTTGTAGAAACTGAAAATGCCTGTTGTGTATATATATATATATATATATATATTATATATATATATATATGCATACTTCTAATATAAGGATGAAATTTTTCAAAAAAATCTTATCAGTGTGCAGCATGTTAAAATACCTTTTAAGGTGAAAATTATAAACAATTATAAATAAGGGTGAAAAAAATAATTTCTCTGCCAATATGCTGAAAAATAGACTTTAGATGATCTAAAGTCTATTTTTCAGCATATTGGCATAGGAAATAATTTTCTTTTGCCCTTATTTATAATTTTATATATATATATATGTACAGATAAATTCCTCTATTTACATAATATCGAGGTCTCTTTCATTCTTTTGTTGTCTTACCATTATTATTAAAATATGTATGTTTATGTATATATATATATATATATATATATATATATGTAACATGTATATATATATATATATATATATATTATATATATATATATATATTATATATATATATATTTGTGTGTGTGTGTGTGCCTTTGTGCTTGTGTTTATCTCCCACCCCACCCCACCCGACCATCACTGCTTGACAGCTGATGTTGGTGGGTTTATGTCCCTGCAACTTAGCAGTCTGGCAAAAGTGACTGATAGAATAAGTACCAAGCTTAAAAAAAATAAATCCTGGAGTCAATCTGTTTGACTGAAACCCTCTTCAAAGTGGTGCTCCAGCATGGCTGCAGTCAAGTGACTGAAACAAATAAAAGAATAAAAGAATATATTTACCTGATTGGTCCTTTTTTATATATTTCTGCCTTCATCTTTTCAATTCCAGAGACGCTGCCATAATCAGCGACATACCAAATGGTGTAATTTTTGACTGGTGCACATTCTCCAAACGTTTTACATGTGCCACATCTATTAAACTTTGGGCAATCTAGGCATTAACAAACGAAATCCAAAATCAATATATGTGAGAATGTATGTGCAAAAAACTTAGATACTTATGTACATACAAGTATTACATTGGTCTTTACATAAGAATCATCCAACTTATGTCAACATGGAAAATGATGATGATGATGATGATGGTGGTGATGGTGGTGATGATGGTGGTGGTGGTGATTGTAGCGATGCTGATTGAGGCGGTAGAAGTAGTGGTGGTAGTGATGGTAATGGTGGTAGTGATGGTAATGGTAGTGGTGGTGGTGATGATGATGATGATGATAACAATGATGATGTTGGTGGTGGTGGTGGTGGTGGTGGTGGTGGTAGAGATGGTTGGTAGTGGCAGTGGTGGTGATGATGACAATGACAAAGATGATGGTGGTGGTGATGATGGTGGTGGTGGTAGTAGGACTAGTAGTAGTGGCGGTGGTAGTAATGGTAATGATGGCAATAATGACGATGATGATGATGACAATGATGATGTTGGTGGTGGGGGTAGAGATGGTTGGTAGTGGTGGGGGTAGTAATGGTAATGATGGCAATAATGACGATGATGATGACAATGATGATGTTGATGATGATGTTGAAATTGTGCAGTCCAGAGACTTCATTTTAACTACTGCTCCTATGGTTAACTCCTCTTCTATATCTGATATATCTAATGTTTCTAGTTTGCATTCTTTCAAAGGGTTGCATTATGCAGTCAGTTTTTCACATATCTTACTGGTTTTTTGGGGGTTTTTTTGTGCCTGTTACTATTGTGTTACACAGCACTAAGTGCTTGTCATCTCTCTCCTAGATATAGAATGAAGACACTTATCTACTGTTACTCCTAGAATGTTCATGAAAGAAAAAACTGGATTATATGGAAATATTATTTCAGGCATGGCTGTGTGGTAAGAAGCTAGGGTTCAGAGTTCAAATTCACTTCCACTGCATGGCACCTTGAGCATGAGCCTCAGGCTGACCAAAGTCTTGTGAGTGGACTTGATACATGGAAACACATACACAAACACACGTGTATGAGTGTGTGTGTGTATCTGTGTGTGTTTGTGTGTGTGTGTGTGTGTGTGCAAGTGTCTTTATGTATGTCCCCACACAACCACTTGACAACCAGTGTTGGTGTGTTTATGTCGACATAACTTAGTGGTTCAGCAAAAGAGGCTGCTAAAATAAGTACCAAGCTGTTAAAAAAATATAAGTATTTGGGGTTGATACATTCAACTGAAAATTCTTAAATCTTCAAATAAAAGATGAAAAAAAATAATATTAGCGACAAAGGGTCTCTCCCTCAGAGCGAAAGGTAGATTGTATGATGCATGTGTGCGAACTGCCATGCTTCACGGTAATGAAACATGGGCTGTGAC
>NC_043002.1:39394696-39412196 GCF_006345805.1 Octopus sinensis | reverse complement strand
TACACATAAAGGTTAAGAGAAACAGCACCTATAATTATATCTATATAGTTATATATTTATATTAATGTTTACCTGTATGGTTTTTATTACATGCTGGCCACTGTTAAGATCATTAATTGATTTTATCCTTAATTATGTATGCATCATCATATATATGTATATATATATGTGTGTGTGTGTGTGTGTGTGTATATGTGTGTGTGTGTGTGTGGTGTGTGTGTGTGTGTGTGTGTGTGTGTATAATATATATCATTTATTAAGCGAAATCGAAATCGAACTGAGCCAGCCAGGATCCCTGGTCTGGTGGTACGTAAAAAGCACTATCCGACTCGTGGCCGATGCCAGTGCCGCCTCCACTGGCTTCCGTGCCGGTGGCACGTAAAATACACCAATCCAACCGTACGACAGGCACCTATGCCAACCCCCTTTGCTTGCGAAGACATGTTGGGGCAAGTGAAATCGAAATCGAATTGAACCAGCCAGGATCCCTGGTCTGGTGGTACGTAAAAAGCACTATCCGACTCGTGGCCGATGCCAGCGCCGCCTCGACTGGCTTCCGTGCCGGTCGCACATAAAATACACCAATCCGACCGTGGCCGTTGCCAGCCTCGCCTGGCACCTGTGCAGGTGGCACGTAAAAAGCACCCACTACACTCACGGAGTGGTTGGCGTTAGGAAGGGCATCCAGCTGTAGAAACATTGCCAGATAAAACTGGAGCCTGGTGCAGCCTTCTGGCTTCCCAGATCCCCAGTCGAACCGTCCAACCCATGCTAGCATGGAGAACGGACATTAAACGATGATGATGATGATGATGAAGATATTTCGTATTTACAAGATTATATACGTATATTTATTTAATTATTTTATTGTTTTTCTCCTTGACCTGAAGAGAAGCTATATTTATATTGAATAGATTTTACTGTTATCATTTCTTAAATATAGCCATGAAACACGTGTAGTCATTTTACCAAATATATACATTTTATTTATTATTTTGCACATTACTTAATCATTGGTATATGTTTTTATCTTATATTTAATTTTTTCTATAGGATGTAATTTTTTTCTACATGGTATAATTTAATTTTTTCATTGTTGAATTGATAAAAGGTATTTTTTTTCTAATTTATATATATATATATATATGAAGAGTAAGACCTACCTTGGTTCTTGGCTTGGTAATTGTTGCAAGTTTCATCCACTAGCCCATGGGCATGAGCATAAGCATATACACCAGTGTCATCTCCACCTTCGCAGCTGCCTGCATTTGCACAATCAATGACTTCCTGGACAGATAAGTAAGCAGGAGGCCAGGGGTAAGATCGATGAATGTTGATTCTATCAGCAAGTGCACTGGTTGCGCCCATGGCCCAGCAGGATCCACAGTCTGAGATAAAACAACAGAAATCAGAGGAGATAAGTTCGAACAATTCAGTGAGAGAGACCAATATACACAATTCTGAATGATACAACAAGATACATATATAATTCTGAACAGGTGTGACTGTGTGGTTAAGAAGCTTACTTTCCAACCATGTGGTCTAGAGTTCAGACCCACTCCTTGGCACCTTGGATCTTCTGTTATAGCCCTGGACCGATCAAAGCCTTGTGATGGATTTGGCAGATGGAAACCAAAAGAAGCCAATTTTATATGTATGTATATATAAACATACATGTATATATAAACATATCTATAATCGTAAAAATTAAAAGTAATTCAAATTCAATGTTTTCTTGAACCAATAAATTTTTACTTGTTTCAGTCATTTGACTGCGGCCATGCTGGAGCACTGCCTTTTAGTTGAACAAATTGACTCCAGGACTTATCCTTATCCTTATCCTTATCTTTTTTGTCGAACCGCTAAGTTACAGGGGTGTAAACACACCAACATCAGTTGTCAAGCGATGGTGAGGGGACAAACACAGACAAACAGACACACACACACACACACATATACGATAGGCTTTTTCCAGGTTCCATCTACCAAATCCACTCATAAGGCTTTGGTTAGCCCAAGGCTATAGTAGAAGACACTGGCCTAAAGTGCCATGCAGTGGGACTGAACCTTATGGCTGGGAAGTAAGGTTCTTACCACACAGCCATGCTGTGCCAATGTTGAAAATAAAAATAAACATTTAACAGAACAAAATACATATTAGGTTTTACTTCCTACAATGGCTTTAAGCTCAGTTCCACTGCATGGCACCTTGGGCAAATGTCTTCTACTATAGCTCTGAGCTTATCAAAGCCTTGTGAGTGGATTTGGCAGACAGAAACTGAAAGAATCTCATCGAAGCGCTAAGAGTACCATCCGAGCATGATCATTGATAGAGCAACAAACTGGCTTCCATGCCGGTGACATGTAAAAAGCACCATTCGAGCATGATCATTACCTGCATTGCCTCACTGGCACTTGTGCTGGTGGCACATGAAAAAAACGTTCGAGCGAGGTCGTTGCCTGTGCTGCTTGACTGGCTCCTGTACAGGTGGCACATAAAAAGCACCATTTGAGCATGGCCATTGCCAGTACCGCCTGACTGGCCCTTGTGCCGGTGGCACGTAAAAGCACCCACTACACTCTTGGAATGGTTGGCATTAGGAAGGGCATCCAGCTGTAGAAAGTCTGCTAGATCAGATTGGAGTTTGGTTCAGCCAAATAGTCCAACCCATGCTAGCATGGAAAGTGGATGTTAAATGATGATGATGAAGATGATATATATATATATATATATATATAAGTATTTATGTGTAGAGCCTCAGAGAGAGGATGACAAGGACTGAGGCTTCTGGTTGTTTGCTGTTCTTGATAAGACACTCCAAGCTAAGTGAAAGCATGTTTGTCCTTACATACAGGCATCTCCTACATCCCTCTCCAGCTGAGTGATCCTAATCCTTACAGCACAGTGAGTGTGGGTGCTGGTGCCATGTAAAAAGCACCTGTGCCAGTGGTGTGTAAAAGCACCCATTACATTCTGTAAAGTGGTTGGTATTAGGAAGGGAATCCAGCTGTAGAAACCATGCTACAACAGACATTTGGAGCCTGGGCAGCTCACCACCTGGGTAGCTGTCTGCCAGGCCAGATCCAGTCAAGCCATCCAACCTATGCCAGCATGGAAAACAGATGTTAAAAGATGATGATGATGATGATGCATCCTTGTGAGTGTGTATGTTATTGGTCTCTTTGCCTTGACTTTATGTGGTAATTGTAAGCATGCATTACTGTCATTCAAGCAGTATTCCTTAGTGGAGGCACATGGCTTAGTGGTTAGAGTGTTGGACTCATTATTGTATGATTGTGGTTCTAATTCCTGGACTGGGCAACATGTTGTGTTCTTGAGCAAAACACTGCATTTCACATTGCTCCAGTCCACTCAGCTGGGAAAAGTGAGTAATCCTGCAATGGACCAGCGTCCCATCCAGGTGGAGTATTTATACACCATGAAACCGGGAAACAGGCCCTTATGAGTTGGCATGACTTGGGAATGTAACTAAGCAGTATCCCTTGTGAAAACATGTCTGGCAATGGGAAATATCACCTTACTTGGAAATGAATAAGGTTTGGCAACAGGAAGAGCACTCGGACATAGCAAAATTCACTTCAACAAATTGTCGAACCCATGCAAGCATGTAAAAGCAGATGTTAAAAAGTTGAGGATACATTACATATAACATTCCCCAAACAGGGAATTTTGACAATGAAGCAATCTCTGAGAGGAAGACAAAATTTTTTCGTGAATTTAATGAATACTTTCATAATTGAAATGCCTGTTACATCTTCATGTGCAAACTGACTTTGATCAGGAAAAAAGTCTTTATGTGCAAAAGCCCTCTGACTCTACTGAGAACAACACACAACCGACCATTTGCAGATATTGTAGTAAGTAGATAAATGTCACATTTTAGTAAGTTTTGTCCTTGACTTTTGCGTTTATTGACAAGGCGAATGCAGGTCTGACAGGGTCTTATTAAAAGTTAGAGGAGAATCTGTAATGAATGGTTGTAGGTTGACACAGGGGAATCAGCAAAGTATATCCTGCATCAAGGCCAGTAATTTTTACATGCTTTTATGAAAGTGACAGTATCTTTTATCTTTCACCTCTTATACATTTCAGTCATGAAACTGCAGCAATGCTGGGGCAGTGGCTTGAATTTTTAGCTGAATGAATTGACCTTGGTACTTATATTCTTTTTAAGCCTAGTACTTAATCTATCAGTCTCTTTAGAAAAACTGCCAAATTATGAGGACATAAACTCACCGATACCTATTTCTTTACTACCCACAAGGGGCTAAACGCAGAGAGGACAAACAAGGATAGACAAATGGATTAAGTCGATTATATCGACCCCAGTGCATAACTGGTACTTAATTTATCGACCCTGAAAGGATGAAAGGCAAAGTTTCAGCAGAATTTGAACTCAGAACGTAGCGGCAGATGAAATACCGCTAAGCATTTCACCCGGCCTGCTAACATTTCTGCCAGCTCGCCGCCTTATAATACAGCGTTCTGTGCCATTGCAATACCAGTTATCAAATGGTGGTGGAGGACAAATACACATATATCAGTTTCTGTCAACCAAATTCACTCACAAAGGCTTTGGTTAACCTGAAGCTGTAGTTGAAGGCATTTGTTCAAGGTGCACACAGTAGGACTAAATCTGGAATAATGTGGTCAGGAAGCAAGCTTCTTATCACACAGCCATGCCTACAACTGTAGTCATGTCTGCACCTACATGGGTAGATGTCCTGAAAATGGTTGTGAGAAGTTAATCATTCAACTATCTTTCTGAAATGGAGGAAAGGAAGGAACAGGGGTGTACAGATAGCATCTAGAAGTTTGGCTTATTAGTATGAAGGGAAGAGAGAAAGAAAGACAGAACGAACGAAAGAAAGAAAGTAGGAAAAGGAAGGAAAGAAAAAGGGAAGAAAGAATGAAGGGAGAAAGAGAGATAGAAAAAGAGAAAGTGTGAGAAAATGACTGAGAGAGTGGAAGAGGAAAAAAAAGAGAGAGAAAGAAGGAAGAGAAGAGAGAAAAACAAATAGATAGAGAAAAAGAAAAAGAGAGAAAACAGATGGAAAAAAGAAAGAAAAAAGAAAGGAGTGAAAGCAGGTAAAGAAAACTGATAGATAGACAGATGAATACAGGTCAATAACTAAACAGAGAAATTATTTGCTAGCTAGCTAAATGTATGACAATTCTTATTTTTTCATTCATTATGAAAGGAGGAGGAGGGAGAGAGAGAGGAGGAAGAGAGAGAAAGAGTGATGTGGAAGAGGGGAGAGAGAGGAGGAGGAGGAGGAAAAGGAACGATGAAGTTGCTGAATCAGAAGTTACACAACAGATTGACACACTTCACAATCATTATTTAGAAGGAATCATGTGATGAAAAAAGGACAGCATTACTCGTTAATTAATATTAGTCAGAGTAATTCCTTCAAATAATTCAATCTCTAAAATATGCTAATTATTATATATTTATCATGAAGTCTGCTGAGGTCAACTTTGCCTTTCATCCTTTTGAACTTAATAAAATAAGTACCAATGGAGGACTGGGGGGTCAACGTAACTGATTAGACGGCTCCCCCAAAATTTCGGGTCTTGTACCTATAGTATAAAAGGATTATTATTGTGGCTGTGTGGTAAGTAGCTTACCAGCCACATGGCTCTGGGTTCAATCCCTCTGCGTGGCACCTTGGGCAAGTGTCTTCTACTATAGCCTAGGGCCGACCAAAGCCTTGTGAGTGAATTTGGTGGACGGAAGCTGAAAGAAGCCCGTCATATATATTTATATATACATATATATGTATATATATATGTGTGTGTGTGTGTGTGTGTGTGTGTATATGTTTGTGTGTCTGTGTTTGTCCCCCCAACATCACTTGACAACCGATGCTGGTGTGTTTACATCTCTGTAACTTAGAAGTTTGGCAAAAGAGACTGATAGAATAAGTACTAGGCTTACAAAGAATAAGTCCTGGGGTCGATTTGCTCGACTAAAGGCAGTGCTCCAGCATGGCTGCAGTCAAATGACTGAAACAAGTAAAAGAGTAAAAGAGAGTAAAGAGTATTATTATTATATTTCACTTCCATAAGAGCAGACAACAACTTGTTGCAAGAGCCTTGCATGGTCTCTTTCCATGATACTTAACATCCAAGTACCAGTTCCAAAATCCTCACTGTCCCCAATAAAGCAGTTTTTCTGAGCATATTCTACCCTCATGTCAATCCCAATTTCTCAAATAAATTTTTCAAACCTGGTTGTGAATGCTCCTAATGGTCCTACAACTATTGAGACAACAGTTAGTGTTTTCATTGTTGCCAGGGCCATGGGTTGGCTCCCATGCTGGTGATGCATGAAAAGCATCATTCCAGTGTGATAGTTGCTAGTGTCGCCTTACCAGCACATGTGCTGGTGGCACGTGAAAAACAGCATTCAAGCATGGTCATTGCCAGTGCCGCCTGACTGGCTCCTGTGCAGGTAGCACGTAAAAACACCTTTGAGCGTAGTCATTGCCAGAACCACCTGACTGGCCCTCGTGCTGGTGGCATGTAAAAGCACCCACTACACTCTCAGAGTGGTTGGCATTAGGAATGACATCCAGCTGTAGAAACTTTGCCAGATCAGATTGAGCCTGGTGCAGCCTCTTGCTCACCAGTCCTCAGTCAAACCGTCCAACCCATACCAGCATGGAAAGTGGACGTTAAACGATGATGATGATTGTCCACATTTGTGCAATCGCATTATGAAGTGGTTTGTATTTCTCAATCTTTCAAATTCTTTATTGTCCACTCATACATCCCCAGGTATGGCAATATCTATGATCTTGGTTTCCTTCATCATATTACCAACCACAACAATATCTGGTCTCTGAATCACTCAGTTTTGCAAAATCCCACAAGATCTTATACTCATTATTCTTGGTGACACCTTCTGGGTCAAACTCATACCATTTCAATGTCTCTTCAAGATTGTACTTCTCACACAATTTCCAATGAATATACTCAACTACATTATCATGCCTCCTTTTGTATTCCTTTTGAGCCAGTTTGCTACACTCACTCACAATAAGAGAGATAGTTTCATTTTTGACACTACACATCCTACAAAGGGGCAATTCACTACTCTTATCTATTTAGAACTAGATGTAATTTAGTTCCTGAATATTGCATATCAGTACCTCACTGCATCATTTTAGATCACTTTTTCTTCGTCACCTCAAGGCATTGGTCTTATATTTCCCTTCCATTTCTCTAGGGTATTGCCCATGCAATGCTTTTACTTTCCACTCATCCAATCTTTGCTCTCCATCCTGTTTCCTAAATTCTTTTGGGTGTGTCACATTTTCACTATGTATCGTGTTACTATTTCTAACAGCAACAACCAAAGGTTCAATCTGCTGTTTGACATACCATCCCAGATTGTCCCCTTCACTGACAACAAACTCTTGTGTCCTATCATCCCTTTTCCTTCATTGTTTCTAGACCAGGGCTGGTCTGCTTGATACTTTCTTGAAATGGGTTTATTTAAACATACATTTTAAAAAATTTTATCAAAAATTAAAGATTGTACTGAAAAGTAAAAAAGAAAGATACTACTATCTGTACCACGATAATATTTCATGGCGAATCAACGCTTATTCATTCATTATTATAATAATAGCATGAGAAACCAAAATGCTTTCAATTCTGTCAGTATACAAGCAGCCCTCAAAAACCCTTTCTGTGATTAAAGTGGCCTGCAATGTAATTTGAGTTGGCCAGGCCTGTTCTAGATACATACAATCTATCGACATCACTTTTGGTATGTAGTTCCTTGTTCATTGTCATCACTTTCCTTGTCTTTCTATCCATTTCCTCAAGCTCGTTCTTTGTTCATCTAACAATATTTATGCCATATCACATTAAAGAGACAACCCATGTATTCACTGCCCTGATCTTGTTCATTCTTCTGAGTCTACTCCTCATAATTAACTTGGTTCTCCTGAGGTTTTCTCACCTAAAGCCCTCCTTCATCTCACTCTACTTGATTTTGTTGTACTCCAAAAGAACCATTTGTATCCATCCACCTCAACATCCTTAAATCTTGCACTGTTGGCCAGTTCTACACCATCAGATGACATTAGTTTCCCAACTTATTATTATCATTATTAAAGGTGGCAAGCTGGCAGAATCGCTACTGTGCCAGGCAAAATGCTTAATGGCATTTCTTCTATCTTTACATTCTGAGTTCAAATTCCGCTATTGAAATTCTGGAGTTGATGTAATCAACTTGTCCCCTCCCCCAAAATTTCAGGCTTTGTGCCTTTAGAAGAAAGGATTATTATTATTATTATTATTATTATTATCATTACTACTACTACTACTACTACTACTGCTACTACTACTACTACTATTATTATTATTATTAGTAGTAGTAGTAGTAGTAGTAGTAGTTATAGTAGTAGTAAGGTGGCAAGCTGGCAGAAACATTAGCACGCCGGGCAAAATGCTTAGCGGTATTTCGTCTGTCTTTACGTTCTGAGTTCAAATTCCGCCAAGATCGACTATGCCTTTCATCCTTTCGGGGTCAATAAATTAAGTACCGGTTGCATACTTTTTAAGGACCCCCTTCGGTCATGAATGACCATGGGATTGCACCTAGAAAGTTACCCTCCGAGGCACAAGTCCGGGCAAGGTTGATTATGGAAGGCTAGCAGTTGCCCATGCATACCAGCCTCCCCTCTCCATGCCACCAGTGTTATCCAAGGGAAAGGCAAAGGCTGACACAGCTTGACACCAGTAATGTCGCAACTCATTTCTACAGCTGAGTTAACAGGAGCAATGTGAAATAAAGTGCCTTGCTCAAGAACACAACACGCAACCTGGTCCGGGAATCAAACTCACAACCTCATAATCGTAAGCTTGACACTCTAACCACTGAGCCATGCGCCTTCACACCAGCATACTGGGGTCAATCTAATCGACTGGCCCTATCCCTAAAAATTTGGAGCCTTGTGCCTAGAGTAGAAAAGGATTATTGTTGTTGTTGCTGTTGTTATTGTTATTATTATTATTATTATTATTATTATTATTATTATTATTAGTAGTAGTAGTAGTAGTAGTAGTAGTAGTAGTAGTAATAGTATAAAGCAGTGAGCTGGCAGAATTGTTAGCATGCCGGGCAAAATACTTAGTGGCATTTCATCCCTTATTATGCTTTGAGTTCAAATTCCAACGAGGTCAACTTTGCCCTTCATCCTCTCCGGGTTGATAAAATGAGTACCAAAATTTGAAACTACTATTATTATTATCAATTGACTTAACATCTCCCCTCCCCACCCACATTGCTGGCCTTGTGCCAAAATTTGAAATCACAATTATTAAGGTGGTGAGCTGGCAGAATCATTAGCATGCTAGACGAAATGCTTAGCAGTATTTCACCCATCGCTATGTTCTGAGTTCAAATTCCACTGAGGTTTACTTTGCCTTTCATCCTTTCAGGATCAATAAATTAAGTACCAGTTAAATTCTGGGCTTGATGTAATCCCCCTCCCCCTTCCCCAAATTTCAGGCCTTGTGCCTATAAAGTAGAAAGAAGGGTTATTATTATTGTTATTATTACTCTCTCTTTACTCTTTTACTTGTTTCAGTCATTTGACTGTGGCCATGCTGGAGCACCGCCTTTAGTTGAGCAACTCAACCCTGGGACTTATTCTTTGTAAGCCCAGTACTTATTCTATCGGTCTCTTTTGCCGAACCGCTAAGTAACGGGGACATAAACACACCAGCATTGGTTGTTAAACAATGCTAGGGAGACAAACACAGACACACAAACACACACATGCATATATATATATACATATATACGACGGGCTTCTTTCAGTTTCCGTCTACCAAATCCACTCACAAGGCTTTGGTCGGCCCGAGGCTAGAGCAGAAGACACTTGCCCAAGGTGCCACGCAGTGGGACTGAACCCGGAACTATGTGGTTGGTAAACAAGCTACTTACCACACAGCCACTCCTGTGCCTATTATTGTTATTATTATTATTTTTTTTTTACTTTTAATCTGCATCTTTGTTACAGTCACTTGCCAAGACACCCAGTGTCCTAGGGGGAGTGACAGATTAGAGATGTTACAGTATGACTGAAAGCTTGGGGAGGGAAGGTAGTGAAATATCTTCATATAATACAACACAGACATTCAAATGGATAGTGTTTTTCCAAGGATGTGAGCAGTACTTGTCAGCACAATCCTTTGGATTTCTCTAAGACATGGTTCTCCTGGGATCATATCCAGATATTTCTGACATCCCTCTTTTATCATACCTAGGGCACCTACAATAACAGGAATAGTTCTTGTTTTAAGATGCCACATCTTTTGTATTTCAATTTCCAGGTCCTTATATTTAATTCCCTGACTGATATATTTTTATAAGTGGGAACACTTACATCTATTAGTGTACAAGTATTTTCTTCCGTCATACTATTATTATTATTGTTGGTGTTGTTATTATTATAAAGGTGAGCTAGCTGACATAATTGTTAGCATACAGGGCAAAATACTAAGTAGCAATTCATCTGTCTTTATATTCTGAGTTCAAATGCTGCTATTGTCAACTTTGCCTTTTATCCTTTTAGGATTAATGAAATAAGTACCGGGTGAACCCTGGGGTAAATGTAATTAACTTAGCCCAGTGGTTCCCAAACTTTTTCAAGCTGCTCCCCCTTTGGCACTAGAGCCACATTCCTAGCGCCCCCTCCCTATCACCAGCACCACAAACACAAACCACTTTCTGCAGCAAATTCAAAACAACTGTATTTCACATATAAAACTTAACCTAATTAACCCATTATTTTTTCAGTGGTGGTGGGGTGGGGGTACATCCACCACCCCCTTTTGGCCACCCTATTATTACCCCATTTTTCTTCAATACCCCTTTTGATCTTTCTGCCACCCACAGAGAGGGGGGGGGCAATACCACCCACTTTGGGAACCACTGACTTAGTCCCTTCCACAAAATTTCTGGCCTTGTACACAAATTTGAAACAATTATTATCATCATCATTATTATTGTCATCACCATCATTATCATTATCATTATTATCATTATCATTATTATCATTACTATTATTATTGAGAGAGCAGTGCATGCCATCAAGTGACACTGGGGTAAAATATACGAAGCCCAGTGTACCCATCATCACTACCAGTCTGATAAGCGTACACTAGCCACATGCATCACAACCATGTGTGTGCAACATGGTAATCTCATATCAAGATAAACAGCACATGGCCTTGCAGATGGAGCCCAGTTAGAATTTTCTTCTGGTCAAGTAACCCATCCCGCTCAAAAGGTCCCTGAATAAGGATTGTTTCAGGATGTTGAACGAAACACCCATGTTTCCAGAGGTGAATTATTCAAACCCCAAAGAATCCCTCTCAACACATGGCTATGATGCTCCCCCACTACTTCTGCTCATGGTCAGAGATGCACATATCGTCAACCACTAAGGGGCATACTCAACTGTTTAAAGTCAAACAACTGACAAGCAAATATGTGGTATTGAGCAGAATATTTGCAGTAGCCCATCTTTTATACCAAGACAAAACAATGTACATGATAACACTTCTAATCAGTTAAGATCAGAAGCCACAAGAGCCACTGCCTGGTACAGCATCAGGGCATTTATTATTATTATTATTATTATTATCATTATTATTATTATTATGACTATACTTTTTGAAAAATTGTTAAATATTGAAATAGAGCTACAATGAAATTTTAAAAGTATTTTTAACTAAATAATAGTCTAGTTGTAATATGACAAGAATATTGATTAAATGAAAGTGAAGAAAAATAATGTATATTCCACAGCTGCTTTTTGTTATTTAAACAGTTAAGATAATAGCATGGCTGAGAGATGCCTGTACATATAGTAGATACATAGACTCTATGTACATGTACACACAAGTCCCTTTGAGTAGTCCACGTAGAGGTAAACATAAGAACCAGTAGAGGTAAATACAGACAGGTCATATAGAGGTATATACAGAGAATATGTACAGGTAAATATGAGTTGTCAAGTACAGACTATCTATGCAGAAGTAAATACAAACTAGTCCATACATATAGTTAGTCAATGTACAGGTAACTAGAGAAAGTCCAGAATTAGTCCATACATATGTAAATACACAGTCTATTAACAGGTAAAGACTATATAGAGATAAATACAGTTAGTGTAGGTGCAAGTAAATTATGTTAGTCTATATATGAGTAAATTATATTAGTCATTGTATAGGTAAAAACAATCCTTGTTTGTAAAAGTAAATACAAGGTAAGTAGAGATAGTCTATGTACAGGTAAATGCAAGAATATTTCATTGTTATTGTTTGAAAAGAATCTTAAAATAATACAACTTACATTGTGGAATATGTTGGTTACGGTTTGTGCTTGCATAATTGATACCATTCATGTTACGCCAATCCCAACTCTTGGGAATATCTTCATATCTTAAGACTTCATGTGGACGAGCATAAGTTCTAAAAAATGAAATTGAAATTTTAAATTACTGATTTAATCATACAAAGGTAATTAGGGCTGACTGTAAGTTAATTGGATCAATCATTATTAATTAGATCCTAATTATAAAGTGGATCAACACAGAAAATTTTTAAATTTTGTTAAAACTCTATGAAGTAACAATTTGTAATTGCTTTCTTATAACCACAGGGGTAAAAGCATGGCTAACTCTTTTACTTGTTTCAGTCATTTGACTGCAGCCATGCTGGAGCACCACCTTTAGTCGAGCAAATCGACCCCGGGACTTATTCTTTGTAAGCCCAGTACTTATTCTATCGGTCTCTTTTGCCGAACCGCTAAGTGATGGGGACGTAAACACACCAGCATTGGTTGTCAAACATGCTAGGAGGATAAACACAGACGCACAAACACACATACATATATATATATATATATATATATATACATATATACGATAGGCTTCTTTCAGTTTCCGTCTACCAAATCCACTCACAAGGCATTGGTCGGCCCGGAGCTATAGCAGAAGACACTTGCCCAAGATGCCACACAGTGGGACTGAACCCGGAACCATGTGGTTGGTTAGCAAGCTACTTACCACACCGCCACTCCTGGTTAAGAATTTAATATTACAATAATGCGATTCCAGGTTTGGTTCTTTCTGCATGGCAAGTGTCTTCTAGCAGAGTCAAGAATCATCTAAAGCCCATCATATGTAAGTGAAATTTAGCGGATGGAAATTCTGAATATGCCTAAAATACACCAGCCATTATCATCATCATCATCATCATTTTACATTCATTTTTCTATGTGAGCATGGATTTGTTCTAGCCCAGCTTTTTGTTATTTTGTTGAGGCCCTTCAACATCTGATACACAAAATAACAGAAAATCATCAATGCTTGTTCTGTTGTACCTCATGCATTTTTGGCTTTTATGGTCAGATACCCTTTCTATCATCATCCACTTTACGGCATAGACTTCATTCAATTTCTCATGTCACTAACAGTAAAGAGTTTGTCAAGACCAAAACATCTCCGTTAGTTTTTATTCTGGGATTTTGCTTTTCTAGATAGATTAAATATACTGCAGCTTGTGAATATACTGTGAATTGTTGTTGTGACCCCCTTCGGTCATGAATGAACATGGGATTGCACCTAGAAAGTTACCCTCCGAGGCACAAGTCTGTGTGAGGTTGTTTATGGAAAACCAGCAGTCGCCTACGCATACCAGCTCCCCTCTCCATGTCACTGATGTTATCCAAGGGAAACAGCTTGGCACCAGTGACGTCGCAGCTCATTTATTAACATGCAAGTGGCTGAACACTCCACAGACATGTGTACCCTTAACGTAGTTCTCAGGGAGATTCAGCGTGACACAGAGTGTGACAAGGCTGGCTCTTTGAAATACAGGTACAACAGAAACAGGAAGAAAGAGTGAGAGAAAGTTGTGGTGAAAAAGTACAGCAGGGTTCACCACCACCTCCTGCCAAAGCCTCATGGAGCTTTAGGTGTTTTCGCTCAATAAATACTCACAATACCTGATCTGGGAATCGAAACAGTGATCCTATGACCACGAGTCCGCTGCCCTAACCACTGGGCCATTGCGCCTCCACATACTGTGAATATACTGCAGTTTGTGAAGTTTACATCTCCTTTCTCCTTCATGTAATTAACACTGCACCTCATACACTGTTAGACTTATTTAAAGTATCCAGTATGTCTTCACTATGGCTGTGAACTTACATCTATAGTTGCTGCATAGCGGAATCAGTAGAATGTTAGATGCATAAGATATTTGGTTACTTCCCTCTATGTTTTGAGTTCAAATTCCACCCAGACCCACTTTGTTTTTTACATTTCCGAGGTTGATAAAATAAGTGTTGGGATTGATGTAATTAGCTATGTCCTAAAAAGTGATGCCCAATTATGGCTAGTCTGATGAATGAAACCAATAGAATCCTCATTTTCACTACTTTCTTATTGGTGTAGTTACTAGTATGGTAAATTTATTACTGCTGAATAATTTGATCCATGTGTGTGTGTGAGTGCACGTGTGTGCATATGTGTGTGTGTGTGTGCATGTATGTATATATATGTATATACATGACCGGCTTCCACGCAGCTTCTGTCTATTTACTTCACCCATAAGGCATTGGTTGGCCAAGGGCTATAGTAGATATAGTAGAAGACACTTGCACAAGATGCCACACAGGGGGACTGAACCTGAAATCATGTGGTTGCAAAGGAAGCTTCTTAACCATACAGACATGCCTGTGTCTACTGTATATGAATCTG
The DNA here is from genome assembly GCF_006345805.1 of Octopus sinensis. Taxonomy (NCBI): domain Eukaryota; kingdom Metazoa; phylum Mollusca; class Cephalopoda; order Octopoda; family Octopodidae; genus Octopus; species Octopus sinensis. The sequence continues at coordinate 39,397,379 of NC_043002.1, read as the reverse complement.
CTTCAACTTGAATCCCAAAAACAAAGAAAATTATATTCTTGACGAGATTAACTAATTTTTTTTCTAGTACAAAAAAAAAAATAGCTGACAAACTTCTATATGGTTGCTTTGACCACTTTGAATACATCAAAGTCTTTTGTAAATCACACGCTATTGTCTTGAAAAAAAAAGTAGGACTTACTGGATAATAAAGTTTGAGATAAAGAATGTCTGAAATAATAAATTAGTCTCAACTTGAACAGACCTACGATTGGTTCAAGCTGTCAATATTTTGTTTTAATCAAAGCTGACCTGAGCACAAACGTCTATAAATCAATTAAAACCAATTAATCCTCTCATAACAATTAAAATTAGCTCAAGGTGATTTGATACTTAAGAAAAACAATTCATTTTACAACCATGTTTTAGAAACAAAACCTTGTATAAGTAGCAAAATAAAAAAAAAAAAAATAAAAAACTAAATGTAAAAAGAAATTTATTAACCAGAACTGGTCTAGTTTGATTTTTTAAGATAGGATGGTATGAATTTGAGAATGATTTTGCTGCAATATTCAGAAGCTCAAGTGAGCACATAGAGTTTCCCTCGTTAGCTTCTTTTCTTTATTGTATATAATAAAGGTGCATGTGTAAAGAATCATATACTCTCCTGATCATTACTGGGATTCCTGAGATCATAGGTCTACTTTAACAAGTCTGACCTGGGGCTAAAGAACAACAATAAATCATACAACATTGCTTTTGTTGGCTGAAGAACAAATAAGATAAAATTTATGTATTTCTAGGTTTGGAGCTGGGGGGTGAGGGCAGTCTTGCTGGAAGTATAAGGTCACAAACTATGTGGTTGCAAAGGAAGCTTCTTAACTATACAGACATACCTGTGTCTACTGTAAAAGAATTTGCTTCAACTTCAATCAATAAATTTCAAGCCACTTACAGCCAACAACCCTCCTTAGTACCAGCCACCCCTAGCACTGCTTGCACCAAGGTCACCGTCACAAATTAACCCCCATAAACAGCACCACAAATCACCAATCCCCAACACTTCTCCATGCTTGTCCACCTGCATACTCTCACCCTTTGTACATCACCCATTGTGCATGACCATATGAATATGTATGTGTGTGCATGTGTGCATATGCATTTGCTCACCATATACATGTGCACAGAAGTGTGTGCATGGGCATACATGTGTACACGTGCACGTGGGTGTACACGTACATGCATGCATGCCCATATATATGCGAAGTCATGTGTGTGTATGTATGTACATGTACACACTTGTTTGTGCACATGCGTGTGCATGTGCTTATGTGCATATGCACATGGAGATAAAGGTGTGCACACACATGTGTGTGTGTACAGAGCAAAGTTAAGCAGAGAATCTGCATCAAATTTTACCAAAAGCTTGGTGATACCTGCTCAGTGGCCTACGCAAAGTTTTCAAAAAGTTTTCATCGTTCTCAACAAAATCAAGGAGATCTTGTGCAACTGAAACCCATGTGTCCTTTTGGTCAGCTAAAAGCAGTTTTGGCACAGATTTCGCAGACACAAGTCTCGTACCCAAATCTTCAGTGATAATGGACTGAACTGAACTGTAACTAATCTGCATATCCTCTGATAACTCACAAATGGTGATTTGATGATTTCCCCTCACAGCTGCATGCACATCTGCAATGTTTTTCTCAGTTCTGTTGGTTGCAGGTCTTCCAGAATGTTCGTCAATTTCGCCATTTTTTCGGTCATCTCAGAAATGTCTGACCCACTCGTACACTTGTGTGTGTGTGTGCTGAAACAAAGGATAAATAAGCTTTTTGTCTTTTAAGCAGTTTGAGTGGCATTTTTATCCAAATAGGCCAGGTGTTTATTGATTCCAGTATATATAAGAAATGTAAGCTGTTTATTGAAAAATGAAACAAAGAACAAAAGATTTCCGGTTGGTTGTTTTGATGATAAGTTTATCTAAATATGTCAAACTGTGGATTAATTTCAATAAATTGTTGGTTTGTTTGAATCTGGGGAAATTCTTCAATAGTTGACTGGTTTTTGCTCAAAATATGTCAATGTTTTTATGTTTTTTTTAATACATTCATTGAATTTGTTGAGGTTTTTGACAAACAAAATTTTATCCTTCCTGTGAACAAAAAGAAAAAGTTGTAATAACTCATAATCCTCATCATCATCATCATCCTTTAATGTCCGTTTTCCATGCTGGTGTGGGTTGGACAGTTTGACTGGAGCTGGCAAGCCAGAGAACTGCACCTAGTTCCAGTCTGATTTGACTTGGTTTTTACAGCTGGATGCCCTTCCTAATGCCAAACACATTACAGTGTGTGCTGGGTTCTTTTAACATGCTACTGGCATGAGAGTTTTTTTTTACATGGCACCGGCACAGGACCCTTGCAAGCCAATTCTCTTCACAAGGCAATGTGGCCTTAACACTTCCACTGTAGAGGGTACATCTTCTTGAGTACAGGTATCTTGGTCCTTTGTCATCTCATCCAAAAGATTCAGCATTCTGAGGTCGTCTTTTAGTATTTTGTCCCATCTCTTCCTGGGTCCTCTTCTTCCATGAGTCTCACCCACTTGGAGTACAGACGACAAAACATCAAGGGAGTTTGAATGTTATTGTTTGTGGTGTAATTGTAATCACCATGACCGACCAGGCTATCAGATGTTGCTACAC
>NC_043002.1:39379696-39389696 GCF_006345805.1 Octopus sinensis | reverse complement strand
TCTTCCAACTCTTAAATTTTGAGTTCAAATGCCACCGTTCTTCTGGACTTGATAAAATAAGTACCACTTGAACACGGATGTCAATGTAGTTGACTACAAGATTGGACTTTTTTTTTTCATGACTCGTGAAACGATTCCTATCGCACAGAATATAATCAATCATTTGGTAAATATCAAGATTAGAACAATGCAGTCTTAGAAAACTCCGTGCTTCCCGATACTACTCCTGATGTGCTTGTGGCCTCGCTTCTTTCCTCTTTGACTCATCACTTTCCTCTTTCGTGCTTTATTCTATGCACTGTACATGTACTTTAAACTTTTATTTTGTTCTTTACTTAACTACCGCTTTCTGTCTTATCTTTAACCCATCTCTCACGAACTGTGCACATGAGCACTGTATAACAATGATTTTGTTATTATTAAACAAAAAGCGGCGAACTGGCAGTAATCATTCGCACGCCAGTTATAGCGCTGAGCGGCATTTCGACCGTCTTTACGTTCTGACTTCAAATTCCGCCGCGGTAAACTTTGCCTTTCATTCAGGTCGATAAAATAAGTATCAGTTAAGCAATGAGGATTTATGTAATTGACTAGCCCCTCTCCCACAGAATTTCGGGTCATGTGCCTATATATATAAAAAAAAAATTATTGCAAAACGAAGACAAACTGTTTAAGCTATCTCCCAAAGAATGGCTTATCAAACAAGCAAACTTTCTTATTACGTAAGACGATAATCATAGATAATCTACACCACATGTAAACGATATTCGAATAAACACAGTCCCTGGATTGACAATGTATAACCAATTGAAGCACTTGATGTTGCATTGATGTTTTTTCTTTCTTTTCTTTCTCTTTTTACTTTTTTTTTTCTCCTGCCTTCCTTTTGTACTATTTATGTGTCATATACATTCGTGTTATAAGTGTAATAAAATTAACGCGAAATAAAAAGCTGTATTATACATATCTTCTCATATTCTAACGGCACATGTTGATAATTCTCTAAGGGAAAAAAGAAAGCCGGACACTAATCAGGCGATCGGTTATTTAGCTACTTTAATGTTTAGTAAATCTTATTCTTAAAATTTTTAAAGATCTGTCTGTCACCATCACATGATCAAACAATGTATATATATATACATGTAAACAATCGGTAAGAAAAAATGAACAAAACCCCTTTACCTGACTTCTCTCGGATATTTGGACGAAAAATTGGATTTGAAGCAAGGATTCCGTCGCAGCAATTTCGCTAAATCACCACCTAAAGTTACTGAAGCACAAAAAGTAAAGAAAATTACCAGTGACAAAACAACAAAATGATTCATCGTGGAGTTTGATTCGCTTCCAAGTTGACGCTAATTGATAAAGTGTTCGTCTGATACTACAACAGAGTTACTTCCCTTTATATCTAAGCGTGTGTTTGTGTGTATTCGTGTGTATGTGTGAGTGTGTGCGTTCGTACGCTTTCAGTCGTCCAATTTTTTTATTAGTTTCAGTTTTTCTTTGTACTGCCCGGTTGCTGGGGCACCGCCTTCATTAGTCTAGTCGATCCTATCGATATCGACACATATATTAGTCTGGTTCTGATCTCGTGAATCTTAGTTCGTCAAGTCAATATGTTATCTCGCTGCTAACATTAACACAGTTACACAGAAACCTATGCACGCACTCTTGTACACAAAAATACATACACACATAAGAATGTAAACGCATACATATATATACGTACGTATATACATGCATACATTCATACATACATGCGTACGTACATACATACATACACACATACATACATACATACATACATACATACATACATACATACATACATACATACATACATACATACATACATATCTAATATAGGATAAAAATATTTTCAAAAAAAAATTCCTTTCGAAAAATTTTTTATCAATGGCCAGCATATTAAAAAATACCTTTAAAGGTTAAATTTATAAACAAAAAATTTCTAATGTCAAATATGCCGAAAAATTGGACATATTGTCCATTAACCATATAGTTTTTTCACATACATACATACATACATACATACATACATACGTACGTACGTACATACATACATACATACATACATACATACATACATACATACATACATACATACATACATACATACATACATACACACACACATACATACATCACTATCTCGATTTTTGAAAAATAACTTTTGCTGTCTCTAAATTGTATTCCTCCCACCTGCTATCTTAACTCTAAATCCGCCCCTCGCGCTGTGTGTGTGTGGGTACTGTACATGGAATTAAAAAATATTGGTCGAAAGAAAATTTGTGTGGGGCGATATAGATTGAAAATAATTTGGAAAAGTTTTTTTCCTTATGGTAGGTGGAGTAGGATTTGAAAATAAATAGATATGACATCACCGAATGTCAACGTGTTTATTTTCACTTTCTGATAATAAAACGAATATCGCGCGCGCGCACGCACACACACACACACACACACACACACACACACATTCTATTATTGGTTTCCGTCAGAAACTGCGGCCATGTTGGGGCATCGGCATTAACGCTAAGCTTGTTTATTTTAAACTTACTTTCAGGTCCTGTCCCTAGAATCGGTCCTGGTGGTGTAGAGAGTTGAACAATTGCCATTCTTTGCGTTTTTTGCTATGATGTGGTTCATCTGGTGTATCACATAAAAATTTGCCTAAATGTTCTTTGAAAACATTCACATCTACGAGGGTCGACTGAAAAATTCATAGGCTGATCAAGACATTCTTATGTAATTAGGTTTATTTTTCAGCATAGTTCCCCTTACGGTCCACACACACTTCTTCCATCGGTATTGCAGTGCCTTGATCCCATTGGTGAAGAAACTTTCGTTCGTTTGATCCCAAAAGAGTCGCCAGCAGCGGATGACATCATCATCACTGCGATACTGGTTTCCCGCCAAGTGTTTTGTCATGGTGAGGAACAAATGATAGTCAGATGGGGCCAAATCAGGAGAACAGGGAAGGTGCTCAACCAGTTTAAAGCCACAACAGTCACTGAAACGAAAGGTTTGTTCACTGGAGTATAATCTTGATGAAACAAAATCCCTTCCTTCAGTTTTTCTGGGTTTTGATCTTGATAGCTTTTCGTAACTACCTCAGCAAGTTGGCACAGTACTCTCCATTGACTGTGTGACCCTTTTGAAGATAGCCAGTAAACACAATGCTTTCTGCATCCCCCGAAGCTGAGGCCACCACGTTCCCTGCAGATGAAACTATTTTGGTCTTATTTGGAGCAGATGTGAAGGGGTGTTTGCTCTACATGGACTGTCTCTTTGCCTCTCGTTTAAAGTGATGAAACTAACACTCATCCTGGGTAAGGAAACCTTTAAGGAAACTAGCTGAACCTACATAAAACAATCTCAGATTTTTCTGTGATGTGATCAGCCTGGTGCGCCTTTGATCAGGTGTCAGAAAATGTGGCCTACACCAAGTAGAAACCTTCGTCATGCCAAGTTCATTGTGCAAAATATTCTCAACTCCATCACGAAATATACAAATATCATTGGCTATTTGATTTATAATCAATCGCCTGTCATCCATCACCATGTGATGAACATGATCAATGTTTTCCTCAATATTTGTAGTTGTAGGACGTCCAGACCTCGGGTCATCTTCAAGATTCTCTCTTCTCCTCTTAAATTCTGCTGCCCACATTCGCACTGTTGATAAAGCCGGAGTATCATCCCCTAATGTAACATCCATGTCAGCTTGAATGTCCTTGTGAGATGGGGGAGGGCTGGGTGCTAAACCCTTTTTCTGTAAGTACTTGATAACAGCACGATGCGAAATTTTGTCCATTTTCAAAAGAAGTCGCTACTAGTTACTTTTAAAGTGTTCTTTGAACATTCAGATACTAGATTAATTGGAAAGAAACAATGCAGTTATCAATAAGACGGGTTGAAATTAATGCATGCGGGATTTCACAGCTCTAGCATCACTCTTTCATAGTCAGCCTATGAACTTTTCAGTCCACCCTCGTGTATATCTATCAAACTGCATATCTTTCGCGTCTTCTCTCGTGGGAGAAGAGCCTCAGCTCTTTTAGCTTCTCCCGGTAGTCCATCTGTTGGAACGTGGAAATCTGATTGGGATTGTGGTTTTGGATTGCCACTGAGCACAAATGTTCTCCGTAAGAGCAGCATGGTTTCCCTTTTCCGTATTCTGAATGATCTCAGAATCCAACCGGCACATTGTTACCATCTTAGTAAATTGCACGCGGAATGATACGTCGCCATTCAAGTGAATTCGCAGGTCACGCATCGACTTGTCTCTGAGTGTAGGATTACAATGTTATATGATCTTGAGTATCCTGATTGAAATCTGTTGGTAGATCGTCGTAGGAGTATTTAAAACTTGTCAGCATTAAATTGCATATTGTTTTCTTTAGCCCACTTGTAGACTGCGATCAAATTTTTCTGTTGTTTTGAGTTATCTTCAGGTCTTTAATTGCTTCTTATACTTTTATATCATCACCACAGATGGTGAGAATGGCTGACTATATGACTAAATGCATGTCCGAGAGAAAGACACCATGGACAATAGTGGTCCTTATACAGTTTCCTGAAAGATCTACTGAGTATCGATGTCTCCTCAGAGAAAAAGAGAGAGGGGGGAGAGAGAATCTGTTGAGAAATTTTTTTGAGACTTGTTAAATTTGTTGAAACTTGTTGGAATTAGTGTTATCGCGCGAGCCCGTTATTTTCTGCTGTTGTTGTTTTTACTGTACTTTTTACCCCATTTTGGATGAAAAAAAGAAACGTAGCCGTATTATGGCGAGCGATGCAAAAACCGCTGCGGCGAGAACGGCCGCGCCTTTGGATGCCAAACAAATAAACATCGACATAGATGAAATTTTAAAAAGCGAAAAATTGATAAAGAAGGAGAGAGATACTATTAAGTTGATGCCTCCGTAAAAAATTGTAAAAGATAAAAGTTTGAAGACGGTGGTGTATCGAACACAAGCAGTCGCCACCAACAAGATAGAGAGAGTGACAGAGAAAGATATAGAAGAATGCCTGGGAGACATTGTAAATAAGGCAACATACAACGGCAGAGGAAGAAGGTTCGGCACGGTGGAGGCGAGGTTTGCCACAAAGGAAGATGTGGCCTCACATTTCACCACCATTCTGAGAACAGGAGAAGGTGGCGCTGTTACCCAGTTACAGGGGAAGGCGCAGAGTTCGAATCAGGATACCGAGAGTACCACCAGCATTTAAAACGGAGTGGTTGGTTGCAGCTATTCTGGCTGTAGTCGATGATGACCCAGAACTGGGACCTGTTGGAGAGACGAAAAAGTTGAACTGATGGGGACTTGGAGTTGAAATGTGGCTTTTCGCCACATTTGAAGATATCGAGAAGATCCCCTACCAGATTAAAGTCGAGGAGGAGAAAACGTTGAATGTGGTCGTGGAGAGACGGAGGCCGAAATGCTATATATGCGGCGTGAGGGGTCGCATGAAGGCTCAGTGCCCCTTTTTTGAGTACACGCATAGTGTGAAGGAGAAGGAGAGGGAGACGGAGGAGAAATTATATACAAGGAAAGATAAAAACGAGGAGGATTGTACCCAGGAAGCTAAAGAGAAGGAAATGAGTGGGGTGAAAGAAACAAAAAGGAGGGGAGTGACAGATTTGTCCCCCCCTACACACACACACACATACACACAAAAAAGGAAGAGAACAAAGGCAAGAGAAAATTCAGTAGAACCAAAGAAAGGTAAGGAAAAATCGAAGCCAAAAATATGCAAGAGAGAGGGGAAAAAACAGGAGAAGAACAAGGTAAATACAAGGGTTCCATGGTTGTCTATGAGAAGAGTATGGATGCAGAGAGAAAAATTGCGAAACGGAAGGGACTGGTGAGAGTGAAACTGTCAGGAGAAGAATTTGATGCGGATAATAGGGGTATTATGACACCCGAGGAAAAGTTTGAGAGATTTATGGATGGATTTTTTGGGCATATGAAAGTGATAAAAGGGTATTGGTTGTATAAGACTCCACCTTTAGTTGTTGATTACGATGTGTTAAAAAGAATGGAGTTACCAAAGTAAAGGAATTTTAATGTAAAAAAAGGTAAGACTGGAAAATGATATAATAATGTGACTGTGAAAGAAAAGAAAAGGACTGTGAAAAATAATGTAAATATATAGACTTTGTTTACGAAATGAGAAAAGACTAGTAAAAAATGTAACCACTCGACTTCGGGGGTCGAGAGAGCATTGCGCCTCATTTTCATTCTTTCATATTATCATTCGTTTCTTTTATTTTTTTATTTTTGTTTCATCTTCTTTATGTAAATTTTTAGTTCCCCGAGTTTATGTTTTGGCTTGTTTTGTATTGCCTTTACGTTTTGTTATCGCTGAGAAGCTTTCTTTATATAGCTTGTATAGGTAATAAAAAGAATAGACTGCTTGCTCAGTACTGCCAGCAGTATTCATTTGTGAGTTGCGATTTGCCTCTGTTTTCACATGAGAGCCCTTTTTCATATAATTGTTCTAACTTAAATTAGCCACTTCAAAACTCTTACCCAAAATTAAAAATCCTTAATTCGGCCTGTTTGATTAACATTGCCAACTACATTTTACTATTTTTTGGGTGCTACACATTCACTGCTTTTTCCTTAAGACTTTTTCTATTGCGTAAATTGATAATTTTCCACCATGCCTCGACGCAAAAGATGCAATATCGGTCGGCAAACAAATGCTGCAAAGAAAAGTAAGCGTATGCGTGCAAATGAATCTGCAGAGGACACCGCCAGGAGGAACTCTCTCAATGTACATAAGATGGCTTTAGTGCTAAGAAGGGAAAGTGAAGAGCAGCATTGTGATCGGTTAGCACGTATTGTAGCACAACGAGCCGCCCAGAGCAACGAGCAACGTTCAGCACGCCGAACAAGAGATGCTTCCTCAACTGTTGCTGCACGAGCTGCAGAGACTGCAGCACAACACGCAGTTCGACTTACAAAAGATACTGCAGCAACTGCTGCTGCGCGCGCTACGGAGACTACAGGGGAAAGACAACAACGACTGGAGGCTACAACTCAGCAAAGGGCTGCACGACGTTCCTACTCAAGGCCAGGCTCCTTGCGTTGGTCAATGACAGCATTCAACTACGATCCTACAATTGACTACAGTAATCACCCTGACGTTCAAATAGGCTGCATGTCCACAATCTGCCAATTTTGCGGAGCTAAAAAGTAGCCTGGAGAAACTCCCGACACATGCTGCTCCAACGGTAAGGTTACAGTACCTCTTCTACAAGATCCTCCGCCCCTTTTGATTGATCTTCTGACAGGGGCGTCTCCTTATTCTCATGACTTTCTCAAGCGGATCTGTGCCTACAACTGCGCATTCCAAATTACTTCCTTCGGTGCCAACATCATACGAGAATGGCATTTCATGCCTTCCTTTAAAGTACAGGGGTAGATTTACCATAGAATTGGTTCCCTGCAGCCGCATGACGCTGCCTCGGCTCAGTTTCTTCAGCTCTAATTCGTGGGAGACTATGCTGACTAGGTATACTTAACAAACAGCCGGGTACGCCTGCTAGTATTAATAAAAGTGAAGTTCAATCTTGCTTGCAATGTTAGACAACCAAACTGGTGCATAATGGGAAAATACTATGAATTAAGTCGCCCCTGAAATGTTAATACGAACGGAATAAAACAAGTCTCGCGTAAATCGAATAGTAGCTACTGAGATATTCGGGGTCTGGGGATATAAATACCAAAAACGGTGCATAATGAGAAAATATTCCGAATATAACTTCATCCTGAAAGGGAAGAAAGACACTGTCGATTAGACACTGACTTAACAACGAAAAAATACAATTTGTTTTTTACAGTAAATGTTTCTATTTTCGCTTTTGTTAAACACAATATTTTAATCATCTAGAAATATTAAGTGAATGCGATTTAAAAAATGTAAGTTGTTTGTAAAGTAAGTATTTATATTTTAGCTTTCTTTAAGCAGTCAATATTTTAATGTTAAAAATTATTTTCACGTGAATACTATTACAAAAAATTTTTTAGCATATTAATAAAAAATATTTTAAAATGAAAATGACTTTAAAAACGGTAGATATTTCGTAAAAGACCCGTTCGTAACCTCGGTGTGAAATAATTTTTTTCCATGGGATTTTTTGAGTGCATTCAGCGTATCTCACCTTCAAATATTCGGTTGCTATTTCTAGCACGCCTTGCTACCACAGCTATTTACGATAAAGGACTCAAAATACTTGTTACGTGGTAGGAGGGCGTGCAAGAAATAGCAGTCAAATCTTTTGTTTTCTGGGTAAAGGAGCCGTTTACACGTGATTTCAATGTCACATTCGCTGAAAGCATGCGAAATAACTTGGGAAAGAAAAAAAACACGAAACAAAACTCCGTTGCGGGGAAACTCATTCCCGGTGACCCAACGGGTCACGAGTAGTCTTTTAAAAAATTAATTCAGCCATTCACCCAGTTTACCAATTATAGCAATTTGTGATATATCCTGTTTGGCTGTTGAAAGACTTGGCAAAGTCAATATATCTATGTTTGTGTGTGTAAAAGCGAGTTTGCGTGTGTGTGTGTGAGAGAGAGAGAAAGTATGCACATATATAGTATATTATTCCTCTTTTACTTGTTTCAGTCATTTGACTGCGGCCATGCTGGAGCACCGCCTTTAGTCGAGCAAATCGACCCCAGGACTTATTCTTTGGAAGCCTAGTACTTATTCTATCGGTCTCTTTCACCGAACCGCTAAGTTACGGGGACGTAAACACACCAGCAGCGGTTGTCAAATGATGTTGGGGAGACCAACACAAACACTCAAATATACACACACACACACATACATATATATATACATAAATACGACGGGCTTCTTTCAGTTTCCGTCTATCAAATCCACTCACAAGGCTTTGGTCGGCCCAAGGCTATAGTAGAAGACACTTGCCCAAGGTGCCACGTAGCGGGACTGAACCCGGAACCATGTAGTTGGTAAGCAAGCTTCTTACCACACAACCACTCCTATGCCTACGTAACTCTGATTCACTCTCTATTTAAAAATGGAACTGGTAACTTCCTCTATTTCTTGCCATGGATTATAATCGAACTCTCATTTGAAACTGCTAACAGACCTTACCTATAACTTCATTATTTATTTGACCATGGAACTACGCAACGGACACTATTTTATTCTGATTCGTTTTGACAAACTAGAAAATACTAATATCCTCGATTGGGGATATTTTTTTCATTTTTACATTTCTCTGACTTATCCTTCTCTGATGACGATATACTCAGCTCATGGAATCCTCATTCAATATCATGATCCACACGATTGGCTATTCTAGAAATAGCTATAAGAGACTCTATATGCTTGTATCCTCTGTATAAATTAGATATTTTTTTCCGAGTGATGCCAAATATTTTGTTTTTCATTTTTACTTTAATCTATATCCGCCTGCTCAAGGAGGAACCACTTCTAGTCGCCTCAGATAGGCAGTTTCAATATCATCCTTTTCAGCTGCAGTTCAAACCGGAGTTCTAGTGGCAATCTATATTGAGTACTTATAGTACATACCTATTATATTACATCAGTTGACGAAAACTCTTCGCACGCACATTTTTAAGTATTTATCTCTTTTCTTTCTTTCATCCCCCCTCTCTCATCCTATATATATATATATATATATGAATAAAAAATGGAGTTAACGCAGGTTTAAACAAGTATTTTTACTTTCTACATTTGTTTCAAAAATTCCACTGATACTTATTCAAAAGAATAAAAGGTATAAACAATGCAATCTTTATACCTTTTATTCTTTTGAATAAGTATCAGTGGAATTTTTGAAACATATGTAGAAAGTAAAAATACTTGTTTAAACCTGCGTTAACTCCATTTTTTATTCATATTATTCAAATATTCAACGTAAATACGAAGTTTCAACCTTTATAAACAAGGAGTTACAACATCTTTACTTGTG